>NC_056450.1:27413746-27668746 GCF_018296145.1 Oncorhynchus tshawytscha | reverse complement strand
CCTCTGGACGCACATCCTTTCTCCTGCCAGACACAGAGTTGTGCAGCAAAGGATGCTGGGATAGTGGAGGTGAAATAGACACAGAGACTTTGTGAACCAGGACCAACATATGCCTCCCACTTAGACATACCTGAGGAAAGGAGGGAGGGATAGAGAGAGAGAGAGATGAAGAGAGAGAGAGAGAGAAGGAGAGAGAGAGAGAAGGCGAGAGAGAGAGAAGGCGAGAGAGAGAGAGAAGGCGAGAGAGAGAGAAGGCGAGAGAGAGAGAGAAGGCGAGAGAGAGAGAAGGCGAGAGAGAGAGAGAAGGCGAGAGGGAGAGAGAGAGAGAAGGCGAGAGTGAGAGAGAGAGGGAGAGAGAGTGAGAAGAAAGAGGGAGAGATTATGTTTATGATATGAACAATATCAAGTGCAGTACTTCTATCACTGTGGTCTTGTGGTCTCTCACCTGATTGGAATGGACAGTGGACATCATGGCTGCCTCTGAAGGAAAACTACAGAGAAGAGAGGGAGAGAGAGAGGGAGAGAGAGAGATCAGTGACTGAAATCCACAGGTGTCATGTATCTAACTGTTGATACTAGACATACACTGAGTGTACAAAACATTAGGAACACCTTCCTAATGCTGAGTTGCACCCATTTTACCCTCAGAACATCCTCAATTCGTTGGGGCATGGACTCGAGAAGGTGTCAAAAGCATTCCACAGAAATGCTGGCCCATGTGGACTCCAGTACTTCCCACAGTTGCGTTCAAAGACACTTGAATCTTTTGTCTTGCTGATTCCCCCTCTGAACGGCACACATACACAATCCATGTCTCAGTTGTCTCAAAGCTATAAATCCTTCTTTAACCTGTCTCCTCCCCTTCATCTTTAACCTGTCTCCTCCCCTTCATCTTTAACCTGTCTCCTCCCCTTCCCCCTCTGAACGGCACACATACACTATCCATGTCTCAGTTGTCTCAAAGCTTTAAAATCCTTCTTTAACCTGTCTCCTCCCCTTCATCTTTAACCTGTCTCCTCCCCTTCATCTTTAACCTGTCTCCTCCCCTGCATCTTTAACCTGTCTCCTCCCCTTCCCCTCTGAACGGCACACATACACTATCCATGTCTCAGTTGTCTCAAAGCTTTAAAATCCTTCTTTAACCTGTCTCCTCCCCTTCATCTTTAACCTGTCTCCTCCCCTTCCCCTCTGAACGGCACACATACACTATCCATGTCTCCAGTTGTCTCAAAGCTTTAAAATCCTTCTTTAACCTGTCTCCCCCTTCATCTTTAACCTGTCTCCTCCCCTTCCCCTCTGAACGGCACACATACACTATCCATGTCTCAGTTGTCTCAAAGCTTTAAAATCCTTCTTTTGTCTCCTCCTTCATCTTTAACCTGTCTCCTCCCCTTCATCTTTAACCTGTCTCCTCCCCTTCCCCTGCATCCCTGTCTCCTCCCCTTCCCCCTCTGAACGGCACACATACACAATCCATGTCTCAAAGCTTTAAAATCCTTCTTTAACCTGTCTCCCCCTTCATCTTTAACCTGTCTCCTCCCCTTCCCCTCTGAACGGCACACATACACTATCCATGTCTCAGTTGTCTCAAAGCTTTAAAATCCTTCTTTAAATCTTTAACCTGTCTCCTCCTTCATCTTTAACCTGTCTCCTCCCCTTCATCTTTAACCTGTCTCCTCCCCTTCATCTTTAACCTGCATCTTTAACCTGTCTCCTCCCCTTCATCTTTAACCTGTCTCCTCCCCTGCATCTTTAACCCTCCCCTTCATCTTTAACCTGTCTCCCCTTCATCCCTGTCTCCTCCTTCATCTTTAACCTGTCTCCTCCCCTTCATCTTTAACCTGTCTCCTCCTTCATCTTTAACCTGTCTCCTCCTTCCCCTCTGAACGGCACACATACACTATCCATGTCTCAGTTGTCTCAAAGCTTTAAAATCCTTCTTTAACCTGTCTCCTCCCCTTCATCTTTAACCTGTCTCCTCCCCTTCCCCCTCTGAACGGCACACATACACTATCCATGTCTCAGTTGTCTCAAAGCTTTAAAATCCTTCTTTAACCTGTCTCCTCCCCTTCATCTTTAACCTGTCTCTCCCCTGCATCTTTAACCTGTCTCCTCCCCTTCCCCCTCTGAACGGCACACATACACTATCCATGTCTCAGTTGTCTCAAAGCTTTAAAATCCTTCTTTAACCTGTCTCCTCCCCTTCATCTTTAACCTGTCTCCTCCCCTTCCCCTCTGAACGGCACACATACACTATCCATGTCTCAGTTGTCTCAAAGCTTTAAAATCCTTCTTTAACCTCCCCCTTCATCTTTAACCTGTCTCCTCCCCCTTCCCCCTCTGAACGGCACACATACACTATCCATGTCTCAGTTGTCTCAAAGCTTTAAAATCCTTCTTTAACCTGTCTCCTCCCCTTCATCTTTAACCTGTCTCCTCCCCTTCATCTTTAACCTGTCTTCATCTTTAACCTGTCTCCTCCCCTTCCCCTCTGAACGGCACACATACACAATCCATGTCTCAAAGCTTTAAAATCCTTCTTTAACCTGTCTCCCCCTTCATCTTTAACCTGTCTCCTCCCCTTCCCCCTCTGAACGGCACACATACACTATCCATGTCTCAGTTGTCTCAAAGCTTTAAAATCCTTCTTTAACCTGTCTCCTCCCCTTCATCTTTAACCTGTCTCCCCCTTCATCTTTAACCTGTCTCCTCCCCTTCATCTTTAACCTGTCTCCTCCCCTTCATCTTTAACCTGTCTCCTCCCCTTCCCCCTCTGAACGGCACACACACACTATCCATGTCTCAGTTGTCTCAAAGCTTTAAAATCCTTCTTTAACCTGTCTCCTCCCCTTCATCTTTAACCTGTCTCCTCCCCTTCATCTTTAACCTGTCTCCTCCCCTTCATCTTTAACCTGTCTCCTCCCCTTCCCCATCTGAACGGCACACATACACAATCCATGTCTCAAAGCTTTAAAATCCTTCTTTAACCTGTCTCCTCCCCTTCATCTTTAACCTGTCTCCTCCCCTTCATCTTTAACCTTCCCCCTCTGAACCCCTTCATGTCTCTTTAAAACCTGTCTTTAACCCTCCCCTTCATCTTTAACCTGTCTCCTCCCCTTCCCCTCTGAACGGCACACATACACTATCCATGTCTCAGTTGTCTCAAAGCTTTAAAATCCTTCTTTAACCTGTCTCCTCCCCTTCATCTTTAACCTGTCTCCTCCCCTTCCCCTCTGAACGGCACACATACACAATCCATGTCTCAGTTGTCTCAAAGCTTTAAAATCCTTCTTTAACCTGTCTCCTCCCCTTCATCTTTAACCTGTCTCCCCCCTTCATCTTTAACCTGTCTCCTCCCCTTCATCTTTAACCTGTCTCCTCCCCTTCATCTTTAACCTGTCTCCTCCCCTTCCCCCTCTGAACGGCACACATACACTATCCATGTCTCAGTTGTCTCAAAGCTTTAAAATCCTTCTTTAACCTGTCTCCTCCTTCATCTTTAACCTGTCTCCTCCCCTTCATCTTTAACCTGTCTCCTCCCCTTCATCTTTAACCTGTCTCCCCTTCCCCCTCTGAACGGCACACACACACTATCCATGTCTCAGTTGTCTCAAAGCTTTAAAATCCTTCTTTAACCTGTCTCCTCCCCTGCATCTTTAACCTGTCTCCTCCCCTTCATCTTTAACCTGTCTCCTCCCCTTCATCTTTAACCTGTCTCCTCCTTCCCCCTCTGAACGGCACACACACACTATCCATGTCTCAGTTGTCTCAAAGCTTTAAAATCCTTCTTTAACCTGTCTCTTCCCCTGCATCTTTAACCTGTCTCCCCTCATCTTTAACCTGTCTCCCCATTCATCTTTAACCTGTCTCCTCCCCTTCCCCCTCTGAACGGCACACACACACTATCCATGTCTCAGTTGTCTCAAAGCTTTAAAATCCTTCTTTAACCTGTCTCCTCCCCTTCATCTTTAACCTGTCTCCTCCCCTTCATCTTTAACCTGTCTCCTCCCCTTCCCCATCTGAACGGCACACATACACAATCCATGTCTCAAAGCTTTAAAATCTTTAACCTGTCTCCCCCTTCATCTTTAACCTGTCCCCCTTCATCTTTAACCTGTCTCCCCCCTTCATCTTTAACCTGTCTCCCCCTGCATCTTTAACCTGTCTCCCCCCTTCATCTTTAACCTGTCTCCCCCCTTCATCTTTAACCTGTCTCCCCCTTCATCTTTAACCTGTCTCCCCTTCATCTTTAACCTGTCTCCCCCTTCATCTTTAACCTGTCTCCCCTTCATCTTTAACCTGTCTCCCCTTCATCTTTAACCTGTCT
Organism: Oncorhynchus tshawytscha; assembly: GCF_018296145.1. Taxonomy (NCBI): domain Eukaryota; kingdom Metazoa; phylum Chordata; class Actinopteri; order Salmoniformes; family Salmonidae; genus Oncorhynchus; species Oncorhynchus tshawytscha. The sequence goes on along the minus strand of NC_056450.1, from coordinate 27,664,419 downwards.
CCCCCCTTCATCTTTAACCTGTCTCCCCCTTCATCTTTAACCTGTCTCCCCTTCATCTTTGTCTCCCCCTTCACCTTTAACCTGGTCTCCCCCCTTCATCTTTAACCCGTCTCCCCTTCATCTTTAACCCGTCTCCCCTTCATCTTTAATCCACCTTTGTCTCTTTAACCCGTCTCCCCCTTCACCTTTAACCCGTCCCCCTTCATCTTTAAGTCTCCCCCTTCATCTTTAACCTGTCTCCCCCCTGCATCTTTAACCGTCTCCCCCTCATCTTTAACCTGTCTCCCCCTTCATCTTTCTCTCCCCTTCATCTTTAACCTGTCTCCCCCCTTCATCTTTAACCTGTCTCCCCCTGCATCTTTAACCCGTCTCCCCCTTCATCTTTAACCTGTCTCCCCCTGCATCTTTAACCCGTCTCCCCCTGCATCTTTAACCCGTCTCCCCCTGCATCTTTAACCCGTCTCCCCTGGCATCTTTAACCCGTCTCCCCCTTCATCTTTAACCCGTCTCCCCTTCACCTTTGTCCCCCCCTTCACCTTTAACCCTCTCCCCCTTCACCTTTAACCCGTCTCCCCCTTCACCTTTAACCCGTCTCCCCCTTCATCTTTAACCCGTCTCCCCCTTCATCTTTAACCCGTCTCCCCTTCATCTTTAACCCGTCTCCCCCCTTCATCTTTAACCCGTCTCCCCCTTCATCTTTGTCTCCCCCTTCATCTTTAACCCGCCTCCCCCTGCATCTTTAACCCGCCTCCCCCTGCATCTTTAACCCGTCTCCCCCTTCATCTTTAACCCGTCTCCCCCTGCATCTTTAACCCGTCTCCCCCTGCATCTTTAACCTGTCTCCCCCTTCATCTTTAACCTGTCTCCCCTTCATCTTTAACCTGTCTCCCCTGCATCTTTAACCTGTCTCCCCCTTCATCTTTAACCTGTCTCCCCTCATCTTTAACCTGTCTCCCCTGCATCTTTAACCTGTCTCCCCCTGCATCTTTAACCTGTCTCCCCCTTCATCTTTAACCTGTCTCCCCTTCATCTTTAACCTGTCTCCCCCTTCACCTTTGTCTCCCCCTTCACCTTTAACATCTTTGTCTCCCCTTCATCTTTAACCCGTCCCCCCTTCATCTTTAACCCGTCTCCCCTTCATCTTTAACCTGTCTCCCCCTTCATCTTTAACCCGTCTCCCCCCTTCATCTTTAACCTGTCATCTTTAACCCCTTCATCTTTAACCTGTCTCCCCCTTCATCTTTAACATCTTTGTCTCCCCCTTCATCTTTAACCCGCCTCCCCTTCATCTTTAACCCGCCTCCCCCTCATCTTTAACTGTCTCCCCCCTTCATCTTTAACCTGTCTCCCTTCATCTTTAACTCCCCCTGCATCTTTAACCTGTCTCCCCTTCATCTTTAACCTGTCTCCCCCTTCATCTTTAACCTGTCTCCCCCCTGCATCTTTAACCTGTCTCCCCTTCATCTTTAACCCTTCATCTTTAACCTGTCTCTGCATCTTTAACCTGTCTCATCTTTAACCTGTCTCCTCCCCTGCATCTTTAACCTGTCTCCCCCTTCATCTTTAACCTGTCTCCCCCTTCATCTTTAACCTGTCTCCCCCCTTCATCTTTAACCTGTCTCCCCTTCATCTTTAACCTGTCTCCCCTTCATCTTTAACCTGTCTCCCCCTTCATCTTTAACCTGTCTCCCCCTTCATCTTTAACCTGTCTCCCCCTTCATCTTTAACCTGTCTCCCCCTTCATCTTTAACCTGTCTCCTCCCCTTCATCTTTAACCTGTCTCCTCCCCTTCATCTACTCTGATTGAAGTGGATTTAAAAGGTGATCAATAAGGGATCATGTCTTTCACCTGGATTCAACTGGTCAGTTTATGTCATGGAAAGAGTATGACATAGTGTATATTGCTCAATGTGAGCAAGACAAAGGAGCTGATCGTGGACTACAGGAAAAGGCGGGCCGAACAGGCCCCCATTAACATCGACGGGGCTGTAATGGAGCGGGTTGAGAGCTTCAAGTTCCTTGGTGTCCACATCACCAACAAACTATCATGGTTGATACACACCAAGACAGAATTGAAGAGGATACGACAACACCTTTTCCTCCTCAGGAGACTGAAAAGATTTGTCTTGGGTCCCCAGATCCTCAAAGTTCTACAGCTGCACCATCGATGGCATTCTGACCAGTTGCATCACCGCCTGGTATGGCAACTGCTCGGCATCTGACCATAAGGCGCTACAGAGGGTAGTGCGTACGACCCAGTATATCACTGGGGCCAAGATTCCTGCCATCCAGAACTATACCAAGAGGCTTCTAAACAGCTTCTACCCCCAAACCATAAGACTATTTACATTGCCTGCCTGCCTGCCTGCCCCCCCCCACTCACTTTACACCACTGCATGGCAAACAGTACCAGAGCGCCAAGTCTAGGACCGAAAGGCACCTTAACAGCTTCTACCCCCAAACCATAAGACTGCTGAACAATTAATGAAATACCCACCGATTATTTACATTGACCCCCCCCATTTGTTTTTTTACACTGCTGCTACTCACTATTTATTATCTATGCATAGTCACTTCACCGCTACCTATATGTACAAATTACCTCGACTAACCTGTACTCCTGCACATTGACTCGGAACTGGTACCCCCTGTATGTAGCCTCATTAATGTTATTTTATTGTGTTACTGTTAATTATTTTTTACTTTAGTTAATTTGATACATATTTTCTTAACTCTTTCTTCAACTGCACTGTTGGTTAAGCATTTCAAGGTAAGGTTGTTGCATTCGGCCCATGTGACAAATAACATTGATTTTATTGGCTTATACACTCTTACCTGCACACACATCTGAGGGTGTTTATCCACAGCAGAAACATTATATTTCTGTCAAGGATAGAGGGAAGATATCAGCAGCAGCATCATCATCAGCATCTTCATCATCACCATCATCATCATCAACACTCACCAGATTTCCCTTCTCCTCCATGTCCTCCAGTGTGGAGTTTAGGATGGGAGTGCATTGTGGTGTGCTTCTCTGGTGTCGCCAGCAGAGGGAGGCAGAGGGCTTCAGGTAAGCAGCAGGACACAGGGCACTCCAGGCCATGCTTGAGCCCAACTCACCATACAGAGTCACATTACTGGAGCGCCACACGTCTCTGCCCCCTGGTGGTCAAATACAGACAGTGCACTGTTACTGATAGTGTGAGGACTGCATGTTCTGCTGGTTTGTCTGTGACTCATTAATAATTGCTCCAGCAGAAAGCCCCTGCTATCCCCAGGTCTGATTCACTGGAAAATACACAGGTAACAACACACATAGAAACTGAAGCTAATCATCAGCTACGGCATCTCAAACAGGTCTAAGAGACAAACAATACATGAAAAATCAGAGGTGTACTCAATAAGAAATAAGTATTTAAAGAGCAGCAGTAAAATAACAATAGTGAGACTATATACAGGGGGCACCAATACAGAGTCAATGTGCAGGGGGGGGTGCAAATAGTCTCATGGCTTGGGGGTAGAAGCTGTTTAGAAGCCTCTTGGACCTAGACGTGGTGCTCCGGTACCGCTTGCCGTGCAGTAGCAGAGAGAACAGACTATGACTAGGGTGGCTGGAGTCTTTGACAATTTTTAGGGCCTTCCTCTGACACCACCTGGTATAGAGGTCCTGGATGGCAGGAACCTTTGCCCCAGTGATGTATTGGGCCATTCGCACTAACCTCTGTAGTGCCTTGCGGTCGGAGGCCGAGCAGTTGCTATACCAGGCAGTTATGCAACCGGTCAGGATGCTCTTGATGGTGCAGCTGTATAATCTTTTGAGGATCTGAGGACCCATGCCAAATCTTTTCAGTCTCCTGAGGGGGAATAGGTTTTGTTGTGCCCTCTTAACGACTGCCTTAGTGTGCTTGGACCATGATAGTTTGTTGGTGATGTGGACACCAAGAAACTTGAAGCTCTCAACCTGCTCCACTGCAGCCCCGTCGATGAGAATGGGAGCATGTTCGGTCCTCTTTTTCCTGTAGTCCACAATCATCTCCTTTGTCTTGATCTCATTGAGGTGTTGTTATGGCACCACACGGCCAGGTCGCTGACGTCCTCCCTATAGTCTGTCTCGACGTTGTCGGTGAACACTGTTGTGTCATTGCCAAACTTAATGATGGTGTTGGAGTTGTGCCTGGCCGTGCAGTCATGAGTGAAGAGGGAGTACAGGAGGGGACTGAGCACACACCCCTGAGGGGCCACTGTGTTGAGGATCAGCGTGGTGGATGTGTTGTTACCTACCCTCACCACCTTGGGGCGGCCCATCCGGAAGTCCAGGATCCAGTTGCAGAGGGAGGTGTTTAGTTCCAGAGTCCTTAGCTTAGTGGTGAGCTTTGAGGGCACTATGATTTTGAACACTGAGCTGTAGTCAATGAATAGCATTCTCACCTAGGTGTTCCTTTTGTCCAGGTGGGAAAGGGCTGTGTTGAGTGCAATAGAGATTGCATCATCTGTGGATCTGTTGGGCGGTATGCAAATTGGAGTGGGTCTAGGGTTTCTGGGATAATGGTGTTGATGTGAGCCATGACCAGCCTTTCAAAGCATTTCATGGCTACAGACACGAGTGCTACGGGTCGGTAGTAGTTTAGGCAGGTTACCTTAGTGTTCTTGGGCACAGGCACTATGGTGGTCTGCTTAAAACATGTTGGTATTACAGACTCGGATAGGGAGAGGTTCAAAATGTCAGTGAAGATGTTACATGCCCCAGCTTCTGCATTGTTGTGGGTTTGTATGTGTTTATGCGTGTATTTCAGGAAATGGCTTCCTGGATTCCCCCAAGCAGCTGATTGGTCAGCCCCATGGCAGATTGGAACTCTGATCCCGCCCTCTCGTTAGGGGATACAGTTGTCACCAATTACAAACTCCTTAAAAGCCAGTGTTCCTTTGTTAGGAGAGAGATCTTCTTTGATGTCCTGTGTTGGTTGTTGTGCAGACAGTTTTTGGAAAGTATTTTGTAGCTGGTCCTGCTGAGGTATGTTTATGTCAAAAAGACTGTGTTTTGATTATTAACATTATATTTTGTTTCATTTGTTCTATGGGGAGAAGGTGAAGGCACCTTGAGAGTGCTTAGGCAAGAGGCCTGTGGGCATACATATACCCGTAGTGTGTACTCTGTCTAGCGCGCCAGGTGGTGTTAAGTTTAGGTAAGTAGTTGGTAGGCAGGTAAGGTATTAGAGGGGACTCAACTTTTACTTTCTTTGCTTTGGTTCCGTCCAGTCCCTTTTCCCCACATTACCGTGTTAAGGAAATAAATTCCCAGTAAACTGTAATATTCTCTGCCTCTGTCATCCTTCCCGTACCTACAATCACATACCTCTTTCACTCCACGGGGAGTTGCGTGTAGCAGGGTGTTGCGCTCCCTCCAAGAGGCGTGCATAAAAGAAGCCATTTGCCAGTTGGTCAGTGCATGCTCGCAGTACACGTACTGGTAATCCGCCTGTCCCTGCGGCCTTGTGAATGTCTTACCAGACGCCGGTGTAGCGTATAACCAGACAGCTGTATGTTGATAGTGTCGTCGTTCAGCCACGACTCCATGAAGCGTAAGATATTACAGTTTTGAATGTACCGTTGGCAGTTCAATCTTCCTGCACGTTTGCTAGCAGAATGGAAGTGGGGGTTTATTAGATCACCAACGAATTCACAGAAGGCAGACCGCCCTCCGGACCCTTTCTCCACCTCCTCTTCATTCAAATCACAGGGATCTGGGCCTGTTCCTGAGAAAGCAGTATATCGTTCGCGACAGGCTCATTAATGGAAAAAAGGATTCTGCCAGTCTGTGGTGAGTAATCGCAGTCCTGATGTCCAGAAATGATTTCGGTCATAAGAGACGGTAGCGGCAACATTATGTACAAAATAAGTTACAAACGACGCAAATAAACTAACAAAAAACACAATCGGTTGGGGGCACGTAAAACGTCTGCCTTCTTCCGGCACCATTTTTAGATTAGATACTCACCATCTAATGAGCCATTCACAAACGGGCAAACTGTGGTTCGCCTTGCGTCTAGGTGTGTGTAATATACCTGCAGGCATATGTACAGACAGACAGGCAGAGAGACATGCAAGGACACAAACATGAGACATACTGTAGTTTTAGCCATGCAGTACTGTCACTGTCTATTGCACATTATCTGATAGTTAACTCATTGTGATATGTCACTGAGTGAGACCTTACCTGTACACAGACACAGGGTAGCAGGTAGGGGAAACTGAGAGTCACTGACCGATTCTGATTGGTGTCAATCTGGAGAGAACAACAGAATATTCATTAACAGATTATCAACCTACACTACCGGTCAAAAGTTTTAGAACACCTACTCATTCAAAGGTTTTTCTTTATTTTTTACTATTTTCTATATGGTTGAATAAAAGACAAAACTATGAAATAACACACAGAAACGAAGCGGTCTTCTGGTCAGACTCCGGAGACGGGCACACCGTGCACCACTCCCTAGCATTCTTCTTGCCAATGTCCAGTCTCTTGACAACAAGGTTGATGAAATCCGAGCAAGGGTAGCATTCCAGAGGGACATCAGAGACTGTAACGTTCTATGCTTCACGGAAACATGGCTAACTGGAGAGACGCTATCCGAAGCGGTGCAGCCAGCGGGTTTCTCCACGCATCGCGCCGACAGAAACAAACATCTTTCTGGTAAGAAGAGGGGCGGGGGCGTATGCCTTATGACTAACGTGACATGGTGTGATGAAAGAAACATACAGGAACTCAAATCCTTCTGTTCACCTGATTTTAGAATTCCTCACAATCAAATGTAGACCGCATTATCTACCAAGAGAATTCTCTTCGATTATAATCACAGCCGTATATATCCCCCCCAAGCAGACACATCGATGGCTCTGAACGAACTTTATTTAACTCTCTGCAAACTGGAAACGATTTATCCGGAGGCTGCATTCATTGTAGCTGGGGATTTTAACAAGGCTAATCTGAAAACAAGACTCCCTAAATTTTATCAGCATATCGATTGCGCAACCAGGGGTGGAAAGACCCTGGATCATTGTTACTCTAACTTCCGCGACGCATATAAGGCCCTGCCCCGCCCTCCTTTCGGAAAAGCTGACCACGACTCCATTTTGTTGATCCCTGCCTACAGACAGAAACTAAAACAAGAGGCTCTCACGCTGAGGTCTGTCCAACGCTGGTCCGACCAAGCTGACTCCACACTCCAAGACTGCTTCCATCACGTGGACTGGGAGATGTTTCGTATTGCGTCAGACAACAACATTGACGAATACGCTGATTCGGTGTGCGAGTTCATTAGAACGTGCGTTGAAGATGTCGTTCCCATAGCAACGATTAAAACATTCCCTAACCAGAAACTGTGGATTGATGGCAGCATTCATGTGAAACTGAAGGCGCGAACCACTGCTTTTAATCAGGGCAAGGTGTCTGGTAACATGACTGAATACAAACAGTGCAGCTATTCCCTCCGCAAGGCTATCAAACAAGCTAAGCGCCAGTACAGAGACAAAGTAGAATCTCAATTCAACGGCTCAGACACGAGGCATGTGGCAGGGTCTACAGTCAATCACGGACTACAGGAAGAAACCCAGCCCAGTCACGGACCAGGATGTCTTGCTCCCAGGCAGACTAAATAACTTTTTTGCCCGCTTTGAGGACAATACAGTGCCACTGACACGGCCTGCAACTAAAACATGCGGTCTCTCCTTCACTGCAGCCGAAGTGAGTAAGACATTTAAACGTGTTAACCCTCGCAAGGCTGCAGGCCCAGACGGCATCCCCCGCCGCGCCCTCAGAGCATGCGCAGACCAGCTGGCCGGTGTGTTTACGGACATATTCAATCAATCCCTATACCAGTCTGCTGTTCCCACATGCTTCAAGAGGGCCACCATTGTTCCTGTTCCCAAGAAAGCTAAGGTAACTGAGCTAAACGACTACCGCCCCGTAGCACTCACATCCGTCATCATGAAGTGCTTTGAGAGACTAGTCAAGGACCATATCACCTCCACCCTACCTGACACCCTAGACCCACTCCAATTTGCTTACCGCCCAATAGGTCCACAGACGATGCAATCTCAACCACACTGCACACTGCCCTAACCCATCTGGACAAGAGGAATACCTATGTGAGAATGCTGTTCATCGACTACAGCTCGGCATTCAACACCATAGTACCCTCCAAGCTCGTCATCAAGCTCGAGACCCTGGGTCTCGACCCAGCCCTGTGCAACTGGGTACTGGACTTCCTGACGGGCCGCCCCCAGGTGGTGAGGGTAGGCAACAACATCTCCTCCCCGCTGATCCTCAACACTGGGGCCCCACAAGGGTGCGTTCTGAGCCCTCTCCTGTACTCCCTGTTCACCCACGACTGCGTGGCCACGCACGCCTCCAACTCAATCATCAAGTTTGCGGACGACACAACAGTGGTAGGCTTGATTACCAACAACGACGAGACGGCCTACAGGGAGGAGGTGAGGGCCCTCGGAGTGTGGTGTCAGGAAAATAACCTCACACTCAACGTCAACAAAACTAAGGAGATGATTGTGGACTTCAGGAAACAGCAGAGGGAACACCCCCCCATCCACATCGATGGAACAGTAGTGGAGAGGGTAGCAAGTTTTAAGTTCCTCGGCATACACATCACAGACAAACTGAATTGGTCCACTCACACAGACAGCATCGTGAGGAAGGCGCAGCAGCGCCTCTTCAACCTCAGGAGGCTGAAGAAATTCGGCTTGTCACCAAAAGCACTCACAAACTTCTACAGATGCACAATCGAGAGCATCCTGGCGGGCTGTATCACCGCCTGGTATGGCAACTGCACCGCCCTCAACCGTAAGGCTCTCCAGAGGGTAGTGAGGTCTGCACAACGCATCACCGGGGCAAACTACCTGCCCTCCAGGACACCCACACCACCCGATGCTACAGGAAGGCCATAAAGATCATCAAGGACATCAACCACCCGAGCCACTGCCTGTTCACCCCGCTGTCATCCAGAAGGCGAGGTCAGTACAGGTGCATCAAAGCTGGGACCGAGAGACTGAAAAACAGCTTCTATCTCAAGGCCATCAGACTGTTAAACAGCCACCACTAACATTGAGTGGCTACTGCCAACACACTGTCAATGACACTGACTCTACTCCAGCCACTTTAATAATGGGAATTGATGGGAAATGATGTAAATATATCACTAGCCACTTTAAACAATGCTACCTTATATAATGTTACTTACCCTACATTATTCATCTCATATGCATACGTAGATACTGTACTCTATCATCGACTGCATCCTTATGTAATACATGTATCACTAGCCACTTTAACTATGCCACTTGGTTTACATACTCATCTCATATGTATATACTGTACTCTATCATCTACTGTATCTTGCCTATGCTGCTCTGTACCATCACTCATTCATATATCCTTATGTACATATTCTTTATCCCCTTACACTGTTTATAAGACAGTTTTTTGGAATTGTTAGTTAGATTACTTGTTCGTTATTACTGCATTGTCGGAACTAGAAGCACAAGCATTTCGCTACACTCGCATTAACATCTGCTAACCATGTGTATGTGACAAATAAAATTTGATTTGATTTATAACCAAAAAAGTGTTAAAACAAATCAAAATATATTTCATATGAGATTATTCAAATTGCCAAGAGTGTGCAAAGCAAATGGTGGCTGTCTTTCAACCAGCTTCACCTGGAAAGCTTTTCCAACAATCTTGAAGGAGTTCCCACATATGCTGAGCACTTGTAGGCTGATTTTTCTTCACTCTGTGGTCCGACTCATCCCAAAACCATCTCAATTTGGATGAGATCGGGGAATTATGGAAGCCAGGTCATCTGACGCAGCACTCCATCACTCTCCTCTTGGTCAAATAGACCTTACACAGCCTGGAGGTGTGTTGGGTCATTGTCCTGTTGAAAAACAAATGATAGTCCCACTAAGCCCAAACCAGATGGGATGGCGTATCGCTGCAGAATGTTCTGGTAGCCATGATGGTGAAGTGTGCCTTAAACTAAATAAATCACAGACAGTGTCACCAGCAAAGCACCCCCACACCATAACACCTCCTCCTCAATGCTTTAAGGTGGGAAATATACATGCAGAGATCATCTGTTTATCCACACCGTGTCTCAGAAAGACATGATGATTGGAAACAAAAATCTCCAATTTGGACTCCAGACCAAAGGACAAATTTCCACCAGTATAATGTCCATTGCTCGTGCTTCTTGGCCCAAGTAGGTCTCTTCTTCTTATTGGTTTCTTTGCATCAATTTGACCACGAAGGCATGATTCACACAGTCTCGTCTGAACAGTTGATGTTGATGTGTCTGTTACTTAAACTCTATGAAGCATTTATTTGGGCTGCAATTTCTGAAGCTGGTAACTCTAATGAACTTATCCTCTGCATCAGAGGTAACTCTGGGTCTTCCATTCCTGTGGCGGTCCCCATGAGAGCCAGCTTCATCAAAGGGCTTGATGGTTTTTGCGACTGCACTTGAGGAAACTTTCAAAGTTCTTAAAATGTTCCATATTGACTGACCTTCATGTCTTTAAAGTAATGATGGACTGTCATTTCTCTTTGCTTATTTAAGTTGTTCTTGCCATAATATCGAGTGGCGCCGCCATCTAAGGCACTGAAACTCAGTACTAGAGGCGTCACTACAGACACCCTGGTTCGAATCCAGGTTGTATCACAACTGGCCATGATTGGGAGTCCCATAGGGTGGCGCACAAAAGGCCCAGTGTTGTCAAGGTTTGGCCAGTGTAGGCCGTCATTGTAAATAAGAATTTGTTCTTAACTGACTTGCCTAGTTAAATAAAGGTTCAATTAAAAATATATATTTTACCAAATAGGGATATCTTCCGTTTACCACCCCTACCTTGTCACAACACAACTGATTGTCTCAAACCCATCAAGAAGAAAGAAATTCCACAAATGAACTTTTAACAAGGCACACTTGTTAATTTAAATGCATCCCAGGTGACTACCTCATGAAGCTGGTTGAGAATGCCAAGAGTGTGCAAAGCTGTCATCAAGGCAAAGGGTGGCTATTTGAAGAATCTCAAAGATAAAATATATTTTGATTTTGGTTACTACATGAGTCCATGTGTTATTTAATAGTTTATGTCTTCACTACTATTCTACAATGTAAAAAATAGTAAAAATAAAGAAAATCTCATGAATGAGTAGGTGTTCTAAAATGTTTGACAGGTAGTGTATTTTATAAACAACATTCATCTTTTTAAAACACCTCTATACACGCACGCACCCACACACACAATACACACATGCAAAATAGCTTACAGTAGAAAGAGCAGAAAGGTTGGAGCATTCTGCATCTGTGTGTCTGTAGCACAACCTGGTGTATACATCAGATGAGAGAGCCGGTTGGTATATGTGGTCTCCAGTTGCTACTGTTACATTGAGGGATCGAGCCAGCTCATCCACAGACAGATCAAACTCTGGTACTGGATCTGAATCTGCATCACCTCAGACAGAGTCATAGTATGATTAGTATTGTGATGTCATTCTCATCACATCACAGGTGAGGGATGGGGATAAGTGATGGAGGTGAAAGGTGAGATTAGTACCTGGACAGATGTCCTTGTGTACGATGTACCTGTGCTGTCTCTGTGGTTTAGAGGACAAAGACACATACACCTCTCGCCCTGCGTCAGCAGGGAAACAGTCATACACCAACTCCCACTGGAAGGCAGCAGAGACACACACAGCAACATGATCAGAAGCTCACTTTCATCATTCTACTGTGTGTGTGTGTGTGTGTGTGTGTGTGTGTGTGTGTGTGTGTGTGTGTATCTGTGCATGCATGTATGAAAATATCAGATCTTACCACAATCATGTGGCCAATGTCATGGGGATGTAAGCGCTTAATGTTGGTCTTTCCTACTATGATGGATCGAAACGGGTCACTCCACTTAAAATAAAAATGAATAAAGTGAATTTATTTTATCCATCTATCTTATCCTTTTTAACTGAAAGGGAGAGGGGTTCCTTTTCAAGAAATGTTACCTGTAAAGTGTCATTATTGACTCCATTTTTTATCGAGATGGTTCTGCGAGTTGTAGTTGACAGCTCCAGGTATTTAATGGTCAGTGTCCCAGTGAAGTCTAGAGGAACACAGAGGACAGATTAAAGACTTGTGGCAGTAAAGGTAGAACGAGAGAAAGAGAGGAAGTCAGGTTAAGGAAGAAATATATAGACTGAAACAAACACAAGGCCAGAGAAAGGGAGACTGAGACTTTAAATAAAAGGAGGATGGGATGGAGGAAAGTTTTAAGGGGATGAGGATGGTGCGGAGAGACAGAGATTGGTTGTGGATGGGAAACAGTCTTACCTGCCGCTTTCATTCTGACATGTACATGGACACAGGCAAAACAGGAGCCTTGTGATGGAGAGAACCCGAGAGTGGACAGACTCAGCTGAGGAAGACTCTCAGGGTTCCAGTTGGAACCTACAGAAAAAAAGACAGAAACACAGAACATACGGACACTCAAAACAATATATGCAGTAAAATAAGTATACAAGTGAAGTCTGAAAATGCCAAATAAATGGTTCCTCTTCATATTGTGTACAAAATTAGTTATCCCATAGAGACCATGGACTGAAGTAACACTTACCATTTTGGTATTGAATCTATTGTGGAGAAATGGAGGAAGAAAAAGAGACTGGGTTAGTGAAGTGAATCTTGATGCAGGACAGGTTCACATAGGCTAATCAATTTCCAATACAGTATTTCCATTATATACAGTCTGAGTATAATGTCTCTTTTGCATATTAGTTACATTATGTCCATGGTGGTGGGCCCCAAAGATGGTATGAATTAGTCCCTTACCTCGGTGACAGTTAGTCTGGCGCGTGTTATCTCCTCAGTGGCACACAGGAGCTGCAGCAGGCACAACAGGAGCAGGAGCACAGCAAGTGCAGGTCCATTCCCGCGACTCATAATCATGACTAGCTTACTCACAACAGAGGCACATGTAAAAAGTCACGGCGTATCCAATGATGCTTGAACAACTTTGGCCCTAGGGACAAAAAAACGCAAAGGCACAAAAAAAAAAGCAGAACGACAGACCACACTCAATACGTTTAGCCTTACTTGAATATTAAAATCAACGAAATGAAATCCAAGAAAACGGAAACGTAGCCTACATGATAAGTTCCAGTGCTATGTTGTTTTGTCTGTTCCCAATAAGAACGGTAAAAAAAATGACTCAATAATTGTTCCATGCGTATCAAGTTGTGCATTGAGTGAGTGAGTGAGTGGGTAGTTTAGTACAGCTCCACCTTTCCAGCTGCCTCAGACAATGTGTACTCGTTTGACATTTATTTTTACGAACAATGAGGAAATAACAGTCAGGCTATGCTAAGAAATACTTATTTTTTAACGTTACATCCAGAAGGAAACGTGTATTGGCAAACATTGCAGTCCCCCTTGCACAGTCACTGACAGCTCTGTTAATCATAAATACCGCATCTTTTCTGAAACAGACCTTGGTTTAAATTATATTTAGGGTAATTCAGTAACTTTCTACGACATTTGGAAGTAAGGGTGTGTTCGTAAATCACGCAGGAGTGCCAGAGCGTGCTCAGAGAGCGCTCTAGGCGTTAGTAAATTCAGAGTGTTTCGGCTCTCGGAGAGTTCAGAGCGCACACTGGACGCTCTGGCGGAGGATTACGGTTGATCCGAGTGTTCTGACCTCACAACTGGCAATCAAGCACCCAAGCTAACTGACCAAAGTTGGCTAGCTTGCTAGCTACTTCCATAAACAAATGAGAGACCACCTCTCTCTGACCATTTTACTCGCCCTATCAGAGCTGGTTAAAGCTGTTTTCATGTTCTCTAGAACGTCGGTGACTGTAACTGTGCTGCTGGCAACAATTTAATTACGTTTTTTTGTGCCTACGTTTACTGAAACTAGGTCATATCCAACAAGAGTGTTGCACGGTTGTAAATTCTTCAGTTATTCTGCGCTCTTGCACACATCACATCAACACCATTATCCCAGAAACCCTAGACCCACTCCAATTTGCATACCGCCCAAACAGATCCACAGATGATGCAATCTCTATTGCACTCCACACTGCCCTTTCCCACCTGGACAAAAGGAACACTTATGTGAGAATGTTATTCATTGACTACAGCTCATTGACTACAGTTTAGCGTTCAACACCATAGTGCCCTCAAATCTCATCACTAAACTAAGGATCCTGAGACTAAACACCTCCCTCTGCAACTGGACTTCCTGACGGGCCGCCCCCCATTTCACTTTAAGTTATACACCTGTTGTATTCGGCGCACATGACAAATAAACTTTGATTTGATTTGAGACTAGATTGCTCTGAAATCGGAGTAGATGGCCAGAGTGAATTTACCAACGCACCCTAAATATTAGAATATTTTTCATTTCATTTGAAGTATGTGGAAATAGAAATATTTTCTCATGCATTTTTAATTTTTTTTTAACCTTTATTTAACTAGGCAAGTCAGTTAAGAACAAATTCTTATTTTCAATGACGGCCTAGGAACAGTGGGTTAACTGCCTGTTCAGGGGCAGAACGACAGATTTCAACCTGGTCTGTTTGGTTATGGTATTTGACAATGTTTGTAAAGAAGTATTTGAAAATAGTTTCAGATAGTTTGCTGTTTATAGAAAATCATTTGATAACATTTCAACCCATGCCTGCAGCCGCCTCTGGTTAGGCTCATGTGTTGTTTTCCAATTAAGCAATAAGGTACGAGGAGGTGTGGAATATGACCAATATCAAATCAAATTTTATTGGTCACATACACATATTTAGCAGATGTTTGCAGGTGTAGCGAAATGGTTGTGTTCCTAGCTCCAACAGTGCAGTTTAATCTAACAATTGACAACAATACACAAATCTAAAAGTAAAAGAATGGAATCAAGAAATATATTGAAACAAATATTAGGATAAGCAATGTCGGAGTGGCATTGACTAAAATACAGTAGAATATAATATAATTGTCACAACTTCTGACGAAGTTGGCTCCCCTGCCTGTTCGGGCGGTGCTCGGTGGTCATCGTCACTGGCCTACTAGCCGCCACCAATCCCTTTTTCGTTGTCTGTTTGTTTTGTCTTATTGGTTTCACCTGTATCCTGTTGTATGTGCTTGATGGGCTTCCTTATTTAAAGTACGCGTACCCGCTCTTGTTTAGTGTGGGATTGAATTTCTGTTACGTGTGTGCGTTAGGTAGAGGTGTTCGTGTTCTGGACTTGGCACCCTATGTTTTGGGTGGTCCATATTATTGTCCGTGCCCTGTGTTGTGGGCTTGTTATTTTGTGCCACATTAAAGTGCACCTTTTCCCTGTGGAACTCTCTGCGCCTGATTCCTTCCTCACCCACCTAGTCCCGCGTGACAATAATATAATACAGTAAATACATATGAGATGAGTAAAGCAGTATGTAAACATTAAAGTGACTAGTGTTCCATTATTAAAGTGGTCAGTGATTCCATGTCTATGTATAGCAGCCTCTAAGGTGTAGGGTTGAGTAACCGGGTGATAGCCGGCTAGTGATGACTATTTAACAGTTTGATGGCCTTGAGATAGAAGCTGTTTTTCAGTCTCTCGGTCCCAGCTTAGATGCTCCTGTACTGTCCTCGCCTTCCGAATGATCGCGGGGTGAACAGGCCGTGGCTCGGGTGGTTTATGTCCTTCATTATGTGTTTGGCCTTCCTGTGACATCGGGTGCTGTAGGTGTCCTGGAGGACAGGTAGTGTGCCCCCGGTGATGCATTGGGCAGACGGCACCACCCTCTGGAGAGCCCTGCGGTTGCGGGCAGTGCAGTTACCGTACCATGCGGTGATACAGCCCGACAGGATGCTCTCCCTTGGTTCTCTATGGTGTTGTAGGTCAGGGCGTGACTAGGGGGGGTTCTAGTCGCTGTATTTCTATGTTTGGGTTTGAGTATGGTTCCCAATTAGAGGCATCTTTGTCTCTAATTGGGGATCACACTTAAGGTGCCCCTGTTTCCACCTGTATTTGTGGGATATTGTTTTGTGTATGTGCATGTAGCACCACGTAGGTCACGTTTCGTTGTTTGTTTATTGTTTTGCTGAAGTTTCACTTCAAATAAAGATGTGGAACTCGAATCACGCTGTGCCTTGGTCCGTCTATCATAACAACCGTGAAAGAACAAAAGGACTTGAGTTTCTGTAAGTTATCACAATCACACCACGAGTAGTTAATCATGAAACATACACCCCTGCCTTTCTTCTTCCCGGAGAGTTCTTTATTCTTGTCTACGCAATGAACTGAGAACCCAGCTGGCTGTATGAGCAAAGACAGTATATCCCGAGAGAGCCATGATTCCGTGAAACAGAGTATGTTACTGTCCCTGATGTCTCTCTGGGAGGAGATCCTCGTCCTGAGCTCGTCTACTTTATTGGCCAAAGACTGAACATTAGCGAGTAATATACTTGGAAGCCTTGGATGGTGTGCACGCCTCCTGAGTCAGACTAGAAGTCCACTCCGAATACCTCTTCTCCGCCGGCAGCATCTTGGAGCAGCCTCTGGGATCAAATCAAATCAAATGTATTTATATAGCCCTTCGTACATCAGCTGATATCTCAAAGTGCTGTACAGAAACCCAGCCTAAAACCCCAAACAGCAAGCAATGCAGGTGTAGAAGCACGGGGGCTAGGAAAAACTCCCTAGAAAGGCCAAAACCTAGGAAGAAACCTAGAGAGGAACCAGGCTATGTGGGGTGGCCAGTCCTCTTCTGGCTGTGTCGGGTGGAGATTATAACAGAACATGGCCAAGATGTTCAAATGTTCATAAATGACCAGCATGGTCAAATAATAATAATCACAGGCAGAACAGTTGAAACTGGAGCAGCAGCACGGCCAGGTGGACTGGGGACAGCAAGTCGGAATAAGTTCAGTTGCCCTGGTGGGTACGAACAAAGGATCCAATTCTGGAAAGTCGTATTCCTGGTCGTAATGCTGATGAGCTACTGCCACTCTAATATTCAAAAGTTATTTTGGGCTGTATGTAATAACAAAAAAACTGTGCTAATAATGTAAGAAATGTCATGACGTTCGTCTGGGGGTAGGTTTATGACAGTCATAAATACCTCTTCCCCCCTTTTTCCTCTCTCTACCCTACTGATGTTACATTTGCAAAACCCTTGGTTAACATAGAGATTCTGGGAACATCAGGAGGTGGGGGGAAATTAACTATATTCTGGTAATGCGACCAATTGAACATATGCGGTGGTACTTAATGAATACGATGTCAGTTCGGTTGTCATCTGAGACATTCTCATCAATGATAAGATGACAAACTCTACAGTGGAAAGTCTACACAGAGTTTTTGGATTCACATGGAATTGTTGTTCAATTTAAATGTTTGAATATGAAATTTTTCGTGATGGGATGAAATGTGATTT
This sequence comes from Oncorhynchus tshawytscha, assembly GCF_018296145.1. Taxonomy (NCBI): domain Eukaryota; kingdom Metazoa; phylum Chordata; class Actinopteri; order Salmoniformes; family Salmonidae; genus Oncorhynchus; species Oncorhynchus tshawytscha. Next base: position 27,646,948 of record NC_056450.1, on the reverse strand, counting down.
TAGCTTCTAAAATGTGAGATTTGGGTTTTCATAAGATAGGGCTCTGCTCAATCAGTGGCCCGCCCCTGTGAAAGGACATGGGCTATAAAACTTTTCAAACACGCCCTTCTCTCCCTTCCTACAGTGGGGAGAACAAGTATTTGATACACTGCCGATTTTGCAGGTTGTCCTACTTACAAAGCATGTAGAGGTCTGTAATTTTTATCATAGGTACACTTCAACTATGAGAGATGGAATCTAAAACAAAAATCCAGAAAATCACATTGTATGATTTTTAAGTAATTAATTTGCATTTTATTGCACAACATAAGTATTTGATACATCAGAAAAGCAGAACTTAATATTTGGTACAGAAACCTTTGTTTGCAATTACAGAGATCATACGTTCCTGTAGTTCTTGACCAGGTTTGCACACACTGCAGCAGGGATTTTGGCCCACTCCTCCATACAGACCTTCTCCAGATCCTTCAGGTTTCGGGGCTGTCGCTGGGCAATACGGACTTTCAGCTCCCTCCAAAGATTTTCAATTGGGTTCAGGTCTGGAGACTGGCTAGGGCACTCCAGGACCTTGAGATGCTTCTTACGGAGCCCCTCCTTAGTTGCCCTGGCTGTGTGTTTCGGGTCGTTGTCATGCTGGAAGACCCAGCCACGACCCATCTGCAATGGTCTTACTGAGGGAAGGAGGTTGTTGGCCAAGATCTCGCGATACATGGCCCCATCCATCCTCCCCTCAATACGGTGCAGTCGTCCTGTCCCTTTTGCAGAAAAGCATCCCCAAAGAATGATGTTTCCACCTTCATGCTTCACGGTTGGGATGGTGTTCTTGGGGTTGTACTCATCCTTCTTCTTCCTCCAAACACGGCGAGTGGAGTTTCGACCAAAAAGCTCTATTTTTGTCTCATCAGACCACATGACCTTCTCCCATTCCTCCTCTGGATCATCCAGATGGTCATTGGCAAACGTCAGACGGGCCTGGACATGCGCTGGCTTGAGCAGGGGGACCTTGTGTGCGCTGCAGGATTTTAATCCATGACGGCGTAGTGTGTTACTAATGGTTTTCTTTGAGACTGTGGTCCCAGCTCTCTTCAGGTCATTGACCAGGTCCTGCCGTGTAGTTCTGGGCTGATCCCTCATCTTCCTCATGATCATTGATGCCCCACGAGGTGAGATCTTGCACGGAGCCCCAGACCGAGGGTGATTGACCGTCATCTTGAACTTCTTCCATTTTCTAATAATTGCGCCAACAGTTGTTGTCTTCTCACCAAGCTGCTTGCCTATTGTCCTGTAGCCCATCCCAGCCTTGTGCAGGTCTACAATTTTATCCCTGATGTCCTTACACAGCTCTTTGGTCTTGGCCATTGTGGAGAGGCTGGAGTCTGTTTAATTGAGTGTGTGGACAGGTGTCTTTTATACAGGTAACGAGTTCAAACAGGTGCAGTTAATACAGGTAATGAGTGAAGAACAGGAGGGCTTCTTAAAGAAAAACTAACAGGTCTGTGAGAGCCGGAATTCTTACTGGTTGGTAGGTGATCAAATACTTATGTCATGCAATAAAATGCAAATTAATTACTTAAAAATCATACAATGTGATTTTCTGGATTTTTGTTTAAGATTCCATCTCTCACAGTTGAAGTGTACCTATGATAAAAATGACAGACCTCTACATGCTTTGTAAGTAGGACAACCTGCAAAATCGGCAGTGTATCAAATACTTGTTCTCCCCACTGTATATAAGCCCTTGACGACAATATAACCTTCTGTTTTGAGGACGTGAGGATGACGGTCTGATGTCAGAATGGTTCAGATAATAACTACAGAATGAAGCCAACATCAGCATGAGCTTTGGTTGCGAATGGTATGAACTTTGAACTCTTATTCACTACAGAAGTGATACCTCCTAGCCGTTGAATTGGCAACAGCCGCTGCAAACGAGGGTTAGGAAGGAGCAGACAGAGTGTCCCGTCTACCACACAATGACGTTACTACAACGTATTAAATTTACCACCAGAGACATTCTTCAAAGGACTCGGTTGGGCAACACGGCCTTCCATCTACCACCATCCTACTGAAGCGCAGCTCAGCGTAAATATTTATTGTATTTTCCTTTTCCAAATGGGCGGTAATTTAGAATGCATAAGATACTGTATTTACGATAGCACAGCTTCACCCTTTGTTCCTCAGTCTTCCCGCTCTTTCACTCAAACCCAGCCTCTTTTCTTTTGTGTAACCAGCTGTCATATCTGTTCCGCCAGCTAGGGACGTTTTCCTTTATGACGTAATTTGTAATCAAGTTATGATTTTAATATGTGTATGTGTAATTCTGTGTGATTAGTTAGGTATTTAGTAAATAAATTATTAAACCCAATGTTGTATTGCCGATTCAACTTGTTAGCCAGGGTTTGTGCAGATAACTAAGAATTTACAACTTTCAGATGAGACTGAATTAAGATGACGATTAATATTGACTGCTATTGATGTAAAATATTACTAGGTCTTTAAGAGTTTATTCGGAAGATAAGAGCTCTATAAATATTATTTCGTGGTGTCCCGACTCTCTAGTTAATTACATTTACATGATTAGCTCAATCAGGTAATATTAATTAGGGAGAAATTATTTTTTAGAATAGCATGTCATATTATTTAATCTGGCATAGCCAAAGACACGATAGAAATAACACACAAAAAGAAACAAAATACTGCAAAGTTGCTTAGGAGCTAGAAGCAGAGCTGCCATGTCTGTTGGTGCTATCTTGCTTCAATGCAGAGTGCCTGGATACAGCTCTTAGCCGTGGCATATTGGCCATATACCACAAACACCAGAAGTCCCTTATTGCTATTATAAACGGGTTACCAATGTAATTAGAGCAGTAAAAATATATATTTTGTCATACCCATGGTATACAGTCTGATATACCATGGTTGTCAGCCAATCAGCATTCAGGGCTCGAACCACCCAGTTTATAATGTTATATAGACTGTTGGTTGTTTAGCAACAAACCTGAGTCATACACAACTATGGGCCAACACAGACAGGGTTGGCATAGATTGTTGACAATATGTAAGCTATATTTAGTCTCCAATGTTTATTGAAAACATAAATACATTTGCACATTGAACACTTGTTGTCTCTCAAATACATCATTACAGTTATTGGTTAGCTAGCTAGCTAATTTTAGCCAGTTAAAACACCTCAAAACAAGATATGGTATTCATTTGAAACGAGCTGAATTGAGCCACTTACGATTCCCCAGATGGCAGTTTCTTGTCATTATTGTTAGCAATCTGGCCATCCAGAATCACAACAACATGCTGACTTCTGCCCCAGGAAGTACACACATTGTTTTTGTGAGGTCAGCTAACAAACCCATCTATAGGTCTTCTAACAATATATGATTTGTGGGTTTCTGTCTATTAGTTTTTGTACAGAAATAGTCCGATTTTTTTCAATTCTATCTATCTCAAACACACGCTATAACATGTTAATTGTTAACTGTAGTTGATGGCAAACAGGGTCTCTAACTGGGTCAAAGGTTTCATAGTGGTGTTGATTGTCACAATACAGTGCATTCAGAAAGTATTCAGTCACCTTCCCCTTTTCCACATTTTGTTACATTACAGCCTTATTCTAAAATGGATTAAATGAATTTTTTAAATTTTTGCAAATGTATTAAAAATAAAAAACAGAAATACCTTATTTACAAAATTATTCAGACCTTTTCCTATGAGACTTGAAATTGAGCTCAGGATTGAGCTGCATCCTGTTTCCATTGATCATCCTTGAGATGTTTGTAGAACTTCATTGGAATACACCTGTGGTAAATTAAATTGATTGGAAATTATTTGTCTATATAAGGTTCCACAGTTGACAATGCATGTCATAGCAAAAACCAAGCCACAAGGTTGAAGGAATTGTCCATAGAACTCAGAGACAGGATTGTGTTGAGGCACAGATCTAGAGCCTTGTTCAGGTGACCAAGACCCTGGTCACTCTGAAAGAGCTCCAGAGTTCCTCTGTCGAGATGGGAGAAGTCTTCAGAAGGACAACCATCTCTGCAGCACTCCACCAATCAGGTATTTTGGTATTGTGGCCAGATGGAAGCCACTCCTCAGTTAAAGGCACTGTAATGATGTGCGCTGAGAGTCAGGAAGCAAGTTCAGGGATTGAGTGTTTTCATAAGTAAACGTAACATAATATTAAACAAGAAAACACGAACAACGCACAGACATGAAACAGAAACAATAACACCTGGGGAAGGAACCAAAGGGAGTCACATATAAAGCGCAGGTACTCAGGGAGGTGATGGAGTCCAGGTGAGTGTCATTAAGCGTGTACCGCTGGTGACAGGTGTGCGCCATAACGAGCAGCATGGTGACCTAGAAGCCAGCGAGGGAGCACACGTGACAGGCATAAGACATACCACTTGGAGTTTGGCAAGAAGCACCTAAAGAACTCTGACTATGAGAAACAAGATTCTCTGGTCAGGTGAAACTAACTCTTTGGCCTGAATATCAAGTGGCACATCTGGAGGAAACCTGACACCACCGCTACAGTGAAGCATGGTGGTGGCAGCATCATGCTGTGGGGATGTTTTTCAGCGGCAGGGACTGGGAGACTAGTCAGCATAGAAGGAAAGATGAACGGAGCAAAGTACAGAGAGATCCTTGAGGAAAACCTGCTCCAGAGCGCTCAGGACCTCAGACTTGGGCGAAGGTTCACCATCCAAATAGGACAATGACGCTAAGCACACAGCCAAGACAACGCAGGTATGGCTTCAGGACAAGTCTCTGAATGTCCTTGAGTGACCCAGCCAGAGCCTGGACTTGAACCCGATCTAACATCTCTGGAGTGACCTGAAAATAACTGTGCAGTGATGCTCCCCATCTAACCTGACAGAGTTTAAGAGGATCTGCAGAGAAGAATGGAAGAAACTTCCCAATTATAGGTGTGCCCAGCTTGTAGCGTCATACCCAAGTTCCAACAGCTAGGAGACAAACACTTTTGAGTGTTTTCAGACACCCAACCCTTTGAGTTTCACTTCAGGATAGGCTATTACTGCTGTGAGAGAACATTACAACATAGCATCACAGGCTTACGTTCTAAGGTTTCCGCACACACACACACACACACACACACACACACACACACACACACACACACACACACACACACACACAGAACTGTTGTGGAAATGGTAGCAGGGTGTATGTTTGCATAGACAGATCAAAGAACTCATGAACTGTCAGATGAAGAAAAACCTCAGTGTCGACATCCTGAGCTTATCTCTCATGTCATCTGTCCTTTCACTACTGGGTGATATCTATCAGTTCTTCCAGCTCCCACTCATCCTCCATATGACTGTAAACAGGAGTGGGGGGTTTAGGGCAGAAAACAGAGATCTTCAGAGAAGTGGGCTGTCTAGTTATCTATGAGCCTTTAGTCTGAATGGAAATACTAAGGGAAGTTAAGTTGAGTGGGTGATCTGGGTGGCTGGGGATATTTAACCTGTGAAGTTGAGTTGAGTGGGTGATCTGGGTGGCTGGGGGATCTTTAACCTGTGAAGTTGAGTTGAGTGGGTGATCTGGGTGGCTGGGGGATCTTTAACCTGTGAAGTTGAGTTGAGTGGGTGATCTGGGTGGCTGGGGGATCTTTAACCTGTGAAGTTGAGTTGAGTGGGTGATCTGGGTGGCTGGGGGATCTTTAACCTGTGAAGTTGAGTTGAGTGAATGATCTGGGTGATCTTTAACCTGGGTGGAGTGGATGATCTGGGGATCTTTAACCTGTGAAGTTGAGTTGAGTGAATGATCTGGGTGATCTTTAACCTGTGAAGTTGAGTTGAGTGGATGATCTGGGTGATCTTTAACCTGTGAAGTTGAGTTGAGTGGATGATCTGGGTGGCTGGGGGATCTTTCACCTGTGAAGTTGAGTTGAGTGGGTGACCTGGGTGGCTGGGGCTATTTAACCTGTGAAGTTGAGTTGAGTGGGTGACCTGGGTGGCTGGGGATCTTTCACCTGTGAGTGAAGTTGAGTTGAGTGGGTGACCTGGGTGGTTGGGAATATTTAACCTGTGAAGTTGAGTTGAGTGGGTGACCTGGGTGGCTGGGGATCTTTCACCTGTGAGTGAAGTTGAGTTGAGTGGGTGACCTGGGTGGTTGGGAATATTTAACCTGTGAAGTTGAGTTGAGTGGGTGACCTGGGTGGCTGGGGATCTTTCACCTGTGAGTGAAGTTGAGTTGAGTGGGTGACCTGGGTGGTTGGGGGCTCTTTAACCTGTGAAGTTGAGTTGAGTGGGTGATCTGGGTGGCTGGGGGATCTTTAACTTGTAAAGAAAATATGACACACATATGCCCACACATGCTGATAAGAAACAATATGCAGGGCATGGGAGGACAAGTCTTGGTGATTTCTACTGTGATACATTGCATGTGGCTACAAGTCCATCCCTACTTATCGAAAAGATAATCTGAAAGTCTTACAGGGACAATGTTTTGAAAGACTGTAAATCTGACATGATATAGTGGGCCTAGAGCGAAGGAATCCCTAGTGTTAACAGGAAATTCTAACCAGTTGTACCAGCTCCAATGGCCTAGTTTAGACATCCTGTCATCTCTCAGTGCGTCAGTGTGTGAGTGACAGGCAGATAGAGAGAGACACACAATGAAAGAGGTCAGGGGAGTGTACTGTATGTTAGGCATGCACTGGGCAAAAAGGGTCCATTTCAACTGGGGAAATAAAGAAGTGAGAAGCTGTTCAGAAAATACCTAAAATAAGTTATCTCAAAACTGAGTAGCTAATTTGAGATGTTTAATTTACCTTAATAACTAGAATCAAAAGAATTTGCTAATTTAGCCAGCAGCCAGTGGGGCTAACTAGCTAACTGGTAGCCTAGCCAGCTAACAACAAAATTGCCTTCCTTTCAGGCAAAACATTTTTTTATCCCCTATCAAGCCTCAAGGTGACAGATAACGTTTTAAAACATTTAGGTGTATTTTGTATTACTGGTTAGTATACGCTAGCTAACTTAGCTAGCGTATACTAACCAGTAATACGAAATACACCTAAACGTTTTAAGGAAGGCAATTTTGTTGTTAGCTGGCTAGGCTACCAGTTAGCTAACTAACTTAGCTAGCAACTTCGCTAGCTAGCTAGCTAGCTTGTTCCAGATAGTTTTCTCGTCATGAATGAAGATGGTAGAGTAGCTACCTTGTGTTATGATTACGTTAAATTATTAATGATTTATGCATTTACAGTTTGGAGTGGATCACAGTCCGACACTACCACCACGTTGGGTCTGGACTGTGAGGGACCACCACTGACATGATGACCCAATCTGCACCCATCTCATCCATCCATTTTTATTTTCTGTTAAATATACTGAACTAAATGCAACATGTAGCTTTGGTCCCATGTTTCATGAGCTGAAATAAAACATCCTAGAAATGTTTATTACGCACAAAAAGCTTATTTCTCACAAATGTTGTGCACAAATTTGTTTACATCCTTGTTAGTGAGCAATTCTCCTTTGCCAAGATAATCCATCCACCTGACAGGTGTGGCATATCGAGAAGCTAATTAAACAGCATGATCATTACACAGGGGCACCTTGTGCTGGGGACAATAAAATGCCACTCTAAAATGGGCAGTTTTGTCACAAAACACAATGCCAAAGATGTCTCAAGTTTTGAGGGGGCGTGCAATTGGAATGCTGACTGCAGGAATGTCCACCAGAGCTGTTGCCAGAGAATTGAGTGTTCATTTCTCTACCATAAGCCACCTGCAACCATGTGGACGGCTGATGAAACTGAGGAGTATTTCTGTCTGTAATTAGGCCCTTTTGTGGGGAAAAACGACCACCAGGTGGGTGGGCCTATGCCCAGTCGTGAAATCTCAAGATTAGGTAGGGCCTAATGAATTAATTTCAATTGACTATTTCCTTATATGAACTGTAACTCAGTAAAATCATTGAAACTATTGCATGTTGCATTTATATTTTTGTTCAATATATTGAAAAAAAAACACTTATAGCAAAGATAAGTCTAAATGTGCATCTTTACAGAAAACGTATGTTGTGATAGGAGCTCTGGACTTGCTGTGCTGCATTTTTTTTTTAAATAGCAGAGATGTGCTTTGGAAATAGCAACGTGGTTTAAATATGACGATGTTGGCCTTTGCGTGCCTTCTAACCTACTACTGAATATTGTGCAAACATATGCTCAGATCTAACATACGAGGATGAATATTAAAAATTAAATATCATGTAAGGATATCTATTGAAATTATGCATTTTTTAAAAAACGGATACATAAATGATCAGGTAATGACTAGAGATTATACATTTCTGAAAATATGTGGATTCGTTCATGCCTAAGTATAAAGGCTTAGATATGCCAGCATGTTGACACATACCTTTCCAGAGTTTGAATATTCTATAAATATGTAAACGGGTGCCATGCGCATCAGTTGCATGTCTTGAATGTATCTCAGCCCAGATACAGTTGAAGTCTGAAGTTTACATACATTTAAACTCAGTTTTTTAATCCTCGTAAAAATTCTCAATTTTAGATCAGCTAGGATCCCCACTATATTTTAAGAATGTGAAATGTCAGAATAATAGTAGAGAGAATTATTTATTTCAGCTTTTATTTATTTCATCACATTCCCAGTGGGTCAGAAGTTTACATACACTCAATTAGTATTTGGTAGCATTGCCTTTAAATATACTGCTCAAAAAAATAAAGGGAACACTTAAACAACACAATGTAACTCCAAGTCAATCACACTTCTGTGAAATCAAAATGTCCACTTAGGTAGCAACACTGATTGACAAAACATTTCACATGCTCTTGTGCAAATAGAATAGACAACAGGTGGAAATGATAGGCAATTAGCAAGACACCCCCAATAAAGGAGTGGTTCTGCAGGTGGTGACCACAGACCACTTCTCAGTTCCTATGCTTCCTGGCTGATGTTTTGGTCACTTTTGAATGCTGGCGGTGCTTTAACTCTAGTGGTAGCATGAGACGGAGTCTACAACCCACACAAGTGGCTCAGGTAGTGCAGCTCATCCAGGATGGCACATCAATGCGAGCTGTGGCAAGAAGGTTTGCTGTGTCTGTCAGCGTATTGTCCAGAGCATGGAGGCGCTACCAGGAGACAGGGCAGTACATCAGGAGACGTGGAGGAGGCCGTAGGAGGGCAACAACCCAGCAGCAGGACCGCTACCTCCGTCTTTTTGCAAGGAGGAGCAGGAGGAGCACTGCCAGAGCCCTGCAAAATGTCCTCCAGCAGGCCACAAATGTGCATGTGTCTGCTCAAACGGTCAGAAACAGACTCCATGAGGGTGGTATGAGGGCCCGACGTCCACAGGTGGGGATTGTATTTACAGCCCAACACCGTGCAGGACGTTTGGCATTTGCCAGAGAACACCAAGATTGGCATATTCGCCACTGGCGCCCTGTGCTCTTCACAGATGAAAGCAGGTTCACACTGAGCACGTGACAGAGTCTGGAGATGCCGCGGAGAACGTTCTGCTGCTTGCAACATCCTCCAGCATGACCGGTTTGACGGTGGGTCAGTCATGGTGTGGGGTGGCATTTCTTTGGGGGGCCGCACAGCCCTCCATGTGCTCGCCAGAGGTAGCCTGACTGCCATTAGGTACCGAGATGAGATCCTCAGACCCTTGTGAGACCATATGCTGGTGCGGTTGGCCCTGTGTTACTCCTAATGCAAGACAATGCTAGATCTCATGTGGCTGGAGTGTGTCAGCAGTTCCTGCAAGAGGAAGGCATTGATGCTATGGACTGGCCCGCCCGTTCCTCAGACCTGAATCCAATTGAGCACATCTGGGACATCATGTCTCGCTCCATCCACCAACGCCACTTTGCACCACAGACTGTCCAGGAGTTGGCAGATGCTTTAGTCCAGGTCTGGGAGGAGATCCCTCAGGAGACCATCCGCCACCTCATCAGGAGCATGCCCAGGCGTTGTAGGGAGGTCATACAGGCACGAGGAGGCCACACACACACTACTGAGCCTCATTTTGACTTGTTTTAAGGACATTACATCAAAGTTGGATCAGCCTGTAGTGTGGTTTTCCACTTTAATTTTGAGTGTGACTCCAAATCCAGACCTCCATGGGTTGATAAATTTGATTTGCATTGATAATTTTTGTGTGATTTTGTTGTCAGCACATTCAAATATGTAAAGAAAAAAGTATTTAATAAGAATATTTCATTCATTCAGATCTTGGATGTGTTATTTTAGTGTTCCCTTTATTTTTTTGAGCAGTGTACATCCACAGGTACACCTCCAATTGACTCAAATTATGTCAATTAGCCTATCAGTAGCTTGTAAAGCCATGACATAATTTTCTGGAATTTTCCAAGCTGTTTAGAGGCACAGTCAACATAGTGTATGTAAACTTCTGACCCACTGGAATTGTGATACAGTGAATTATAAATTAAATAATCTGTCTGTAAACAATTGTTGGAAAAATTACTTGTTTCATGCACAAAGTAGATGTCCTAACCGACTTGCCAAAACAATAGTTTGTTAACAAGAAATGTGTGGAGTGGTTGAAAAACGAGTTTTAATGACTCCAACCTAAGTGTATGCAAACTTCCGACTTCAACTGTATTTACCTGGATTGATATGGTGGCTAGGAGATTTCTGAGGTACTGATTGTATGCATGTAGAAACTGTCCCATTACGGAGAATATCCTAGCTCCATATGAAATTAGGAACATGCGTAGCTGGAGCATGTCTACTCCTTATATCTGATAAAATGTCAGATATACGGGAAATATATAGATAAAGTTATATCGATATTGAGTCTTTTCTCCCAGTTACCGTGGTAACTAAATACACTCACTCATGATTCATCCTGGTTGAAAGGCAGAACAGGGCTTCCTTAAAACACACAGGGGTATTCCACATAACTTCCTTCTTACAACTGGTTAATGAAGGTTGCGCAACAAGTCCAGGCCCTGCTGTATGTACTCATGTATTTCAATGTGATTAGATATCATATATGCAAAAATATTTTGAACGAGAGAACCTTTGAATTTAACAAGGAAAGGCAGCAATGTTGTACACACACATACACAGACAAACACACATGCACAAACACAGGCAAAAGAGAGCTGAACAGGACCAAGGTGTACAAAACTCAATTATTTTATTAAACTTCTATTTTATGTAATCTGTATATATAAAAAGTTCTAAAGCCATTGGCCCGAGACTAGAACAGTGAGACTGGCGTGTGTTTCTTATCACATTTACATTAGTCTTCATTATTCGCCAGTGGCCAGAATAGTACAAACAGACAAGAACAAAAAGAGACGTAAACTAAAGAAACAAAATAAACACATACGGAAGAGTAGAGGAAACGACTGCACAATGCAATGTTGTGTAGACGGTCCGTCAGACTAGTAGAGAGAAGAAGACTGGAGGTCCTTGGGAGACGGAATAAATAACAGAGGAAGCTGCTTTGCTTACAGTCGATTGGCCATGCCGGCCAACCCCGTACTCCACTTAGCCGTGATTGGACACGGGGATCCGAGGGGGCGGGCAGAGGGAGTGGTGTATAGAGGGTGTTGGACCAGTGATACTGTGGAACCATAAGTGCACACCAAAGGGTGTGTGGATGCGTGTGTGTGCACATGCATTGCCCTATTTGAATGTACAGTTGAAGTCGGAAGTTTACATACACTTTAGCCAAGTACATTTAAACTCAGTTTTTCACAACTCCTGACATTTAATCCTAGTAAAAAATTCCCTGTCTTAGATCAGTTAGGATCCCCACTGTATTTTAAGAATGTGAAATGTCAGAATAATAGTAGAGAGAATTATTTATTTCAGCTTTTATTTATTTCATCACATTCTCAGTGGGTCAGAAGTTTACATACACTCAATTAGTATTTGGTAGCATTGCCTTTAAATTGCTTAACTTGGTTCAAACATTTAGGGTAGCCTTCCTCAAGCTTGCCACAATAAGTTGGGAGAATTTTGGCCCATTCCTCCTGACAGAACTGGTGTAACTGAGTCAGGTTTATAGGCCTCCTTGTTCAGAACACACGCTTTTTCAGTTCTGCTCACAAACTTTCTATAGGATTGAGGTCAGGGCTTTGTGATGGCCACTCCAATACCTTGACTTTGTTGTCCTTAAGCCATTTTGCCACAACTTTGGAAGTATGCTTGGGGTCATTGTCCATTTGGAAGTCCCATTTGCAAGCAAGCTGTAACTTCCTGACTGATGTCTTGAGATGCTGCTTCAATATATCCACATGATTTTCCCACCTCAATGAGCCATCTATTTTGTGAAGTGCACCAGTCCCTCCTGCAGCAAAGCACCCCCACAACATGATGCTGCCACCTCCCGTGCTTCACGGTTGGGATGGTGTTCTTCGGCTTGCAAGCGTCCCCCTTTATCCTCCAAACATAATGGTCATTATGGCCAAACAGTTCTATTTTTGTTTAATCAGAACAGAGGACATTTCTCCAAAAAGTTCGATCTTTGTCCCCATGTGCAGTTGCAAACTGTAGTCTGGCTTTTGTTGTGACGTTTTAGAGCAGGGGCTTCTTCCTTGCTGAGCGGCCTTTCAGGTTATGTCAATATAGGACTTGTTTTACAGTGGATATAGATACTTTTGTATCTGTTTCCTCCAGCATTTTCACAAGGTCCTTTGCTGTTATTCTGGGATTTATTTGCACTTTTCGCACCAAAGTACGTTAATCTCTAGGAGACAGAACTCGTCTCCTTCTTGAGCGGTATGACGGCTGCATGGTCCCATGGTGTTTATACTTGCGTACTATTGTTTGTACAGATGAATGTGGTATCTTCAGGTGTTTGGAAATTTCTCCCAAGGACGAACCAGACTTGTGGAGTTCTACCATTTTTTTCTGAGGTCTTGGCTGATTTCTTTTGATTTTCCCATGATGTCAAGCAAAGAGGCACAGAGTTTGAAGGTAGGCCTTGAAATACATCCACAGATACACCTCCAATTGACACTTGATGTCAATTAGCCTATCAGAAGCCATGACATCATTTTCTGTAATTTTACAAGCTATTTAAAGGCACAGTCAACTTAGTGTATGTAAACTTCTGACCCACTGGAATTGTGGTACAGTGAATTATAAGTGAAATAATCTGTCTGTAAACAATTGTTGGTAAAATGACTTGTGTCATGCACACAGTATATGTCCTAACCGACTTGCCAAAATGATAGTTTTTAACAAGAAATGTGTGGAGTGGTTGAAAAAACAAATTTTAATGACTCCAACCTAAGTGTATGTAAACTTCCGACTTCAACTGTATATATGCGTGTGTGTGTGTGTGCATATATCTGTGTGATGCGACCTTCTGCAGCCCATGTTCTTCAGTCGCTGGTAAACACTCATATCAGAATCATGATTCTGGGAATATCATTTTTTCTTAATACCTTTGTTTCAATTCTCTTAGATACATATTTTACATCTCAGATTAAATACCACTGTGTGTGCCAACAACGTGTGTGTGTTGGAAAGAGAGTGTTGCATGTGCTTTCCAATAGGCATTACTGGCATATTGTTCTGTGTGCTGGGTGCTAGGCTCTCCAAGGCCACAGGGTAGATCAAAACCCACAGATCTGAAACCAATACCCTATCAATACCTGGGGAGGCCAGCAAAGACGTGTGTGTGTGTTGGGCATATCTGTGTGTGTTGGGCATATCTGTGTGAGTGTGCATATGTGTGCGAGTGCTCAGTCGCTGTCGCTGGTGTCGCTGCTGGGGTCTCCCTGGACCTTGTTGCGATGCTGCATGGCGCGGTGGTAGGCCACCTGCACTGACTTGCGGATGTTGGACTTCCTTCCCTCCAGCATCTTCTCCTTGTCCAGCTCCCGGTCCACCCCCAGAGGAACCAGCTTAGAACGCGGCAGCCACTGCCTTCAGACAGACACAGAGACAGACACACACAGAGACAGACACACACAGAGACAGACACACACAGAGACAGACACACACAGAGACAGACACACACAGAGACAGACACACACACACACACACACACACACACACACAGGGTTAGAAACACTTTCTCACAGGTAATTATTATCCACCCACAGTGCAGCACTGGCTGCTGTGAGTTGTTTTATGTGTTGTGACCTAAAACAAAGTGTCTTTTCTCTCTCTTTGTTCTCTCTCAAAGCGTCCTCTTCAATCACTCCTGACCCACTTCTGCTAGCGGGAGATGGATTTTTTTTGTTGCTTTCTTGCATTTCTATGTAAAAACCCCCATCCTTTGCTCTTGTACTACGTGCAGACAGCCTTTTGAAATTATTTAATGCTGCTGAGCTGCACATTGTTGACGACAGAATGAAGTTTGCTGCTACACTCTGATTCTGGGTTCTCCGCTGCCTCCACTGGGATATAGAAGCAGAAGCCTTCAAAACAACACCTCCACTACTGTGAGAGAGGGATAGAGGTTCACATGGGAAAGAGAAGGAGAAGCCTTCAAAACAACACTAGTGTGAGAGAGGGATAGAGGTTCACATGGGAAAGAGAAGGAGAAGCCTTCAAAACAACACTAGTGTGAGAGAGGGATAGAGGTTCACATGGGAAAGAGAAGGAGAAGCCTTCAAAACAACACTAGTGTGAGAGAGGGATAGAGGTTCACATGGGAAAGAGAAGGAGAAGCCTTCAAAACAACACTAGTGTGAGAGAGGGATAGAGGTTCACATGGGAAAGAGAAGGAGAAGCCTTCAAAACAACACTAGCGTGAGAGAGGGATAGAGGTTCACATGGGAAAGAGAAGGAGAAGCCTTCAAAACAACACTAGCGTGAGAGAGGGATAGAGGTTCACATGGGAAAGAGAAGGAGAAGCCTTCAAAACAACACCTCCACTACTGTGAGAGAGGGATAGAGGTTCACATGGGAAAGAGAAGGAGAAGCCTTCAAAACAACACTAGTGTGAGAGAGGGATAGAGGTTCACATGGGAAAGAGAAGGAGAAGCCTTCAAAACAACACTAGCGTGAGAGAGGGATAGAGGTTCACATGGGAAAGAGAAGGAGAAGCCTTCAAAACAACACTAGTGTGAGAGAGGGATAGAGGTTCACATGGGAAAGAGAAGGAGAAGCCTTCAAAACAACACTAGTGTGAGAGAGGGATAGAGGTTCACATGGGAAAGAGAAGGAGAAGCCTTCAAAACAACACTAGTGTGAGAGAGGGATAGAGGTTCACATGGGAAAGAGAAGGAGAAGCCTTCAAAACAACACTAGTGTGAGAGAGGGATAGAGGTTCACATGGGAAAGAGAAGGGGGATAATGAGTGAGAACAAAGACAGAGAGAAGAGAGAGAGGGAGGAAAGAAGAGAGAGCGAGGGGCAGAGAAAGACAAACACAGAGGACTGAGAGAGAGACAGACAGTGTACTGACCAGGTTCTCTTGTTGTCGAAAAAGAGTACCAGGAAGAGGTGTTCCCGGGCCTCTTGGGTCATCTGCTCCCCCAGCTTCAGGACATCCAGAGGGGGCACGGGGATAGGAACCCCTCTGTGGAATACCCCCTCACTGGGCATTTTAGGATCTATGATCTACAGGGGGAGGGGAAGGGTTAGAGGGAGGGTAAAGGACAAGTAAATGCAATAGTTTTATGGTATTGGTTGGTATGAGATACTAGCAACTTGTGGCCGAATGGAAATTTCAACTGTAGTTTATCCTAATGTGTGTGTGTATGTGTGTGTGTCCAATCCATGGCTGGATTACCAAAGCAGGGTATGAAGGGTAGCCTCTACACTTGGCCCACACCAGGTCCAGAGCATCAAGGGAAGAGTAGTCATCTGATGGCGTCCTACAACCTGATCGGCCCCGGCCCCACCCTACTGAGAGAAACACCCAATACATCACAATCACACACATACAGTGTGTTCGGAAACTATCCAGACCCCCTAACCTTTCCCACATTTAGTTACATTAGCCTTATTCGAAAATCTACACACAATACCCCATTATGACAAATCGAAAACAGGTTTAGACATTTTTTGCTAATTTATACCAAAATAAAACTGAAATACCTTATTTACATAAGTATTCAGACCCTTTGCTATGAGACTGGAAATGTAACTCAGGTTCATCCTGTTTCCATTGATTCATCGCTGAGATTTATACAACTTGATGATTTGGAAAGGCACACATCTGTCTATATAAGGTCCCACAGTTGACAGTGCACGGCAGAGCAAAAACCAAGCCAGGAGGTTGAAGGAATTGTCCTTAGAGCTCCGAGACAGGATTGTGTCGAAGGAACATATCTGGGGAAGGGTACCAAAACATTTCTGAAGCATTGAAGGTCCCCAAGAACACAGTGGCCTGCATCATTCTTAAATGGAAAAAGCTTGGAACCACCAAGACTCTTCCTAGAGTTGGTCGCCCGGCCAAACTGAGCAATCGGGAGAGAAGGGCCTTGGTCAGGGAGGTGACCAAGAACCCGATGGTCACTCTGACAGAGCTCAGTTCCTCTGAGGAGATTGGAGAAACGTTCAGAAGGACAACCATCTCTGCAGCACTCCACCAGTCCTCCCTTTATGGTAGAGTGGCCAGACGGAAGTCACTCCTCAGTAAAAGACACATGACAGCCCACTTGGAGTTTGCCAAAAGGCACCTAAAGAACTCTCAAACCATGAGAAACAAGATTCTCTGGTTTGATGAAACTAAGATTGAACTCTTTGGCCTGAATGCCAAGCGTCACTTCTGGAGGAAACCTGACATCATCCCTATGGTGAAGCATGGTGGTGGCAGCATCATGCTGTCCCAAAGTGCTCAGGACCTCAGACTGGAGCGATGACAAGACGATGACCCTAAGCACACAGCCAAGGCAACGCAGGAGTGGCTTCGGGACAAGTCTCTGAATGTCCTTGAAAGGCCCAGCCAAAGCCCGGACTTGAACCCGATCGAACATCTCTGGAGAGACCTGAAAATAGCTGCGCAGCGACACTCCACATCCAACCTGACAGAGTTTGAGAGGATCTGCAGAGAAGAGTGGGAGAAACTCCCCAAATACAGGTGTGCCAAGATTGCAGCAAAGTACTGAGTAAAGGGTCTGAATACTTATAAAAATGTGATAGTTCAGTTTTCAATTCCTGTTTTTGCTTTGTCATTATGGGTTATTGTGTGTAGCTTGATGAGGGGAAAAAAACGATTTACAATTTTAGAATAAGACCTAACAAAATGTGGAAAAAGTCAGGGGGTCTGAATACTTTCCAAAGGCACTGTGTATACCTCCTAAACACACACACTTTGGGAAAACGAGAGGTAGAGGTGGCACGATAGATGAGATTGACGAAGACAGATAAGTGCATGCATGCCTATGCATGTATGTGTGGCACTCACAGTGTGAGACACTGCGTGACCCTCCCACAGAGTAGGAGTCGTTTTCTGTCCCTGATGTCTCCTCACTGCTGTCCTCCTGGAAGGCTGAACGAGAGAACGACTGCTTCCCCCGGCCCTGCTTAGACGGAGTGGTACTGCGAGAAAGAGGGCGAGAGAGAAAGACAAAAAGAGAGTCATTCATTCATCCTAAACCAAATGTGTGCATCATAGACAGGGCAGTTGTGTTTGACTATGTGGCTGTGTGTAAATACCACAGTGTGTGTCTATAATTACCTGGTTCTGTCAGAGGCAGCACTACTGCTGCTGCTGCTGGTGGATTCAGAGTCAGAGCTGGATCGAGGAAGGCTCCTCTCGTTCCTGTACACCCGAAAACTCTCAGTCACCGGCTGGTTGGCCCCGCCAAAACCGTTAGTGGGCAGGCCTAGGAGATACCGTCATAACCGTTACAGTTACTAGACTGACCTTAGAGAGTCGTAACTGTTGAAAGATTAGAGTAATGACAATGTAGTTACAGACCTAGTGTGATTGTGTATGTGATTGGTTTGATTGTGCGTGTGTGTCTTACTCGGGAGGAGGTTGTCGATATCACTGTCGCTCTCGGAGCTGGAGCTGCTGTGGGGTCTCTTCCTCTGCCGAGGGGGAGACAAGAGGGCCAGCTGAGGGGGACCTATTGGACTGGGGCTCACCCCTGCCCCTCCGTGTCCAGCGTCTCTGTTCTTAGGGGGACGGCCCGGCCTCTTGGGGGGTCCGGCCATTTTGGGGTTCTTCTTGGAGAAGAGGACAGAGGTACGACGTCCCACCTCTGGAGCTAGAGCCGAGGACGATGCACTTAAATCTGCAGAGAGAGAGAAAGGAGGAGGGAGAAGCAGGGAGACAGAGACTGAAAATGTTATTTCATAAATCTAACATAATGAGAGTTATACATGATAAGTATGGCTAGGCCTATGGGAGATCAATTTGTAAATGAATTCTGGAGCGTGTACACTGAGCTTAGTTTAGATATCCCCTCAGTCTCACCCTTGCCACTGATCTCCTGACTGCTGCTCTCTTCCCCCTCGTCGTGGCGTCCCGTGGATGAGGGGTGATGGGGGAGGGATGGTCCCCTGTCCCCCCCGCCCCCTGAGTCCCTGCCCCCCATGCCCGAGCCTCCCTCTCTCTGGTGGGCAAGTTTCCTCTTGATGACCGTCATTTCTTTCCTCAGGGCTTTGGCACGCCGCGACCGACCAATGCTGTGCTTCCCTGAGCTGACCTCATCAAAGCGCGCCTGAAGGAAACACAGCTGCTCCTCCAATGGCAGCCTCCGCCGGTTCTCTGGTAAGAGCAGGTCTAAGGGACAGAGAGAAATTTAACAACTACAGAATCCCACACGGCTATACAGCAACATAATAACTTAAGTGGAAGAGTACAACTGTAAGAAAAGGAGAAGGCGGGAGTAGAACATTGTGATAATACAGGACTCTAAGCCACTCACCATCCTCATTGGAAGAGAGCGGCCTGTCTCCGTCTCCGTCCCTCTCTCGTTCCTGGTCCCTGTCCCTCTCTCGTTCCTGGTCCCTGTCCCTCTCTCTGTCACGTTGGCTGTCCGGGCTGGGCTCTCGAGGGAGGTGCATACCTGTGTCATAGTCCAAGCCGATTCGCTCTGCCTGTCTGCGGGCAGTCCTGATCACAGCCCCACCCATCTCCCGGAGGCGCAGAGCAGCGCGGTAGAACACTGTGTCCTTGGCGTTGTATTTGAGGCAATTGTTGACGATGAGGCCGAAGTCTGCCTCAAAGGCTTCAAAGCTGAGGTAGCGGTGAGCCTCTAGTAGGTTCCACATGGTCTGGAAGTCCATGGGCCTCTCGATGTGGTCCAGGTAGTCTGGCACCTGAGGAGAGAGGTTAGGGGTTAAACCCCACCAGCCACAGTATGTGTGAGATAACACAAAGGGGTGTCAGAGTGTGTGTGAGTTACCTCGGCCAGGGGGACAGGCTCAGTGAAGAAGTTGCTGGTGTCTCTGTCCTGTAGCTGTTCCAGTGTGTTCCTCAGCAGGACCAGGAAGGGAGTCAGCTGCATCTCTAGCGCCATCTGCTGCACCTTGATCTGAACACACAGACAGATCAACATGTGTAAGCACACCTGCTCACTGTGCAAACTGCCAGATGTCAAGTGTGTGTTCATGTGCCAATATACAAAAGTGTGCATGAAGTAAGGATGTGAGGAGTGTGTGTGTGTCTCACTGTCTCCCTCTTGAGTTTCTCTCTCTTGCGGATGAGCTCCACCAGTAGTCTGGCCCTCTCCAGGTCATGTCTCAGTCTCTGCCATGCCTTCAACTGCTCCTTCAGAGCCAAGTTATTCTCCTCACTGTCCCTCTGGGGCCCCAACACACACACACAAACGTTAGATTGGCAATATAACACACACAAAGACACACACACAAAATAAACGCACACAAACTGGTTAGTTTGGCAGTGTTACACACCAGTAAGCCTACATAGTTAAATCAGGACGCAGCACCACACCCACTACATCACAGCAGAATCAAACAAAGCAATCGCCTGAGACAATGCAACCTTAGCATTTACATAAATAGAGCACACACTCCACTCCCTCTTTCCTTCTGTCTCTGAAAAGCCGGCACACTTCATTCCAAACACATGCAGAGCTTCTAGTAGTATTCTCCCTACCGCTGTGATAACAACACCAGACAGAGACTGTGTGGTGGTTACCGTGGTAACCTGCGACTGTGGCGCCTGCGGCTGCGGCTGTAGCTGCTCCGTGTTGCGCTGTGACTGCAGGTGGGTCTGGAGCCGGCGCAGCAGAGGGACACCATTCCGGCTCTGCCTCTTCAGGGTCCAATAACTGTGCAGTCGCTGCATAAACTGACTCTTCCTGGGCACTGTCAGGTTACTGGTGATCTTACTGAGCCTGGGGAGGAACACATAGGGAAGATGGTAGGACTGGGAGAGTATGTGAGGTCTGAATCTATATGCCTTTGTGTCTGCAGTGAGTATGTGTGAGTGAGTACCTGTGTGGGGGTATACAGGGCACAGACACCACAGGCGCAGCGTTCCTCTTCTCAGCCAGTATCTTCCTGGCTCTCTTCATCTTCAGTCTGGACTTGGCCTTGGCCCTCTTTGCCCGCTCTGAGCTCCAGCCCTTGGTGTCGTCATCGTGACCTATACTGGGCTCATCGTCCTCTTCCAGCTCGCCTTCACTGTGGGAGGAGCCCATGCTAGCCCCTCCCACCCCTCCGAGTGGGCGTGCTAAACCGGGCGGGGTGTGGATGTCGCAGTAGGCGGTCTTGCGGACGCTGAATGAGGTGCCATTGGCGCCGGTCTCCCTGACGGGCTCCATCTTCATGTAGAGGCCGGCCTGCTGGGCACAGGTCACGTGGAAGGCTGTATAGCAGTTGGCCTTGTGGCACTGAATGCAGGCCCCTGAGCCGCGCTGCTTGCAGATGTAGCAGGTGAGCTTCCAGCGCGCCGGGGGGATGTGCTCGATGCTGTCAATGGGCTCCAGGAAGACTGTGTTGGCAAAACACACCTGGGGAGAGATAAGGAGAGGGAGGAAGGGATGAGGAGATTCACATTCATTGCAACAGGACTGTCAACAGGACAGACTAGAGACATGCACAGCATCAAAACTTTGTCAATACATTCAAGCACAGCATGCACACACCCCCTACCCTCACACACACACACCTAACCTCACACACACACCCCTACCCTCACACACACACACCCCTACCCTCACACACACACACACACTCATACCCTCCCACCCACACACACCTACCCTCCCACACACACCCTCACACCTACCCTTTCACACACACACACCTACCCTCACGCACACTCCTACCCTCACGCACACTCCTACCCTCACGCACACTCCTACCCTCACGCACACTCCTACCCTCACGCACACTCCTACCCTCACGCACACTCCTACCCTCACGCACACACACTTCTACCTTCACACACACACACTTCTACCTTCACACACACACTCTCACCTCGGGGATCCAGAGGGCACACACCACGTGTGCCCAGCGTGCATCGTCCGTCTGTTTAAAGGCCCCACCCTTGTTGGGGCAGAGGGCACAGTCGACGGCGCGGCTGGGGGACTGCAGGCAGCGGCGACACAGCCACTGGCCCTCAGGGATGTAGGGCACGCCGTAACACTCCTGGTGCACGGCCAGGTTACACATGTCACAGAACAGGATCACGTTGCTGTTCTGACACTCGCCGTCGTTACAGATGCAGCAGACGGCGTCCTCGTCGATCAGGGCGCTGGGGTCCGTCTAAGCGAGGAGGGGAAAGGTGGAGTAGAAAATGGACAAGAGGGTAAGTAAAGGGATAACTATTTAGTGGAACAGACTCACACGGCTAACGTCATTTTACATCCTACTGCTCACTCAATACAGTACACCACACACCCAACAGAAGGTGACAGATAAAGCAAGTCAACATCATGTCTGGAAAGAAGGTGGAAAAAAGCTGTAATGACACAAAATCTGTCACTCAGAGCCAGGCCGAGCGAGCCAGGCCGAGCGAGAGAGAGAGAGAGAGCGTGTCACCTTGTTGTGGCTCTCGAAGTAGGACTCCTTCTCCAGCCGGTCCATGAGATACTCAAACACCTCCTGGGGGATGGGCGTCACCCCGTCACTACGCCGCTTGTCATTCATGATGTCCAGCCAGATATAGTCCTCCTCATCAATGTCATATTCCACCTCTTCATCCAACTCCTCCACCGACTTATCTATGTACCTGAGGGAGAGGAATGGAATGACAGAGTATGGATATTTAGACCTTCAATACCATCAGCTGAGGCAGGGTACTGTGACTGACTATAACATGATAATATATGCTATTTAGCAGACACTTTTATCCAAAGAGACTTAGTCATGCATTGTTTGCGTATGGGTGGTCCCAGGAATTGAACCCACTATCCTGGCGTTGCAAGAGCCATGCTCTACCAACTAAACTACAGAGGACTGACTGACCTGTAGTAGAATGATGGTTGTGTGGTACTATGACTGACCTGTAGTAGAATGATGGTTGTGTGGTACTATGACTGACCTGTAGTATGATGATGGTTGTGTGGTACTATGACTGACCTGTAGTAGGATGGTTGTGTGGTACTATGACTGACCTGTAGTAGAATGGTTGTGTGGTACTATGACTGACCTGTAGTAGGATGGTTGTGTGGTACTATGACTGACCTGTAGTAGAATGGTTGTGTGGTACTATGACTGACCTGTAGTAGGATGATGGTTGTGTGGTACTATGACTGACCTGTAGTAGAATGGTTGTGTGGTACTATGACTGACCTGTAGTAGAATGATGGTTGTGTGGTACTATGACTGACCTGTAGTAGGATGATGGTTGTGTGGTACTATGACTGACCTGTAGTAGAATGATTGTGTGGTACTATGACTGACCTGTAGTAGAATGGTTGTGTGGTACTATGACTGACCTGTAGTAGAATGATTGTGTGGTACTATGACTGATCTGGAGTAGAATGGTTGTGTGGTACTATGACTGACCTGTAGTAGAATGATGGTTGTGTGGTACTATGACTGACCTGTAGTAGGATGATGGTTGTGTGGTACTATGACTGACCTGTAGTAGAATGATTGTGTGGTACTATGACTGATCTGGAGTAGAATGGTTGTGTGGGTACTATGACTGACCTGTAGTAGAATGATGGTTGTGTGGTACTATGACTGACCTGTAGTAGGATGATGGTTGTGTGGTACTATGACTGACCTGTAGTAGAATGATGGTTGTGTGGTACTATGACTGACCTGTAGTAGAATGGTTGTGTGGTACTATGACTGACCTGTATTAGGATGAGGGTCGTGTGGTAATATGACTGACCTGTAGTAGAATGATGGTTGTGTGGGTACTATGACTGACCTGTAGTAGAATGATGGTTGTGTGGTACTATGACTGACCTGTAGTAGAATGATGGTTGTGTGGTACTATGACTGACCTGTAGTAGAATGGTTGTGTGGTACTATGACTGACCTGTAGTAGAATGATGGTTGTGTGGTACTATGACTGACCTGTAGTAGGATGATGGTTGTGTGGTACTATGACTGACCTGTAGTAGAATGATGGTTGTGTGGTACTATGACTGACCTGTAGTAGAATGATGGTTGTGTGGTACTATGACTGACCTGTAGTAGAATGATGGTTGTGTGGTACTATGACTGACCTGTAGTAGAATGATGGTTGTGTGGGTACTATGACTGACCTGTAGTAGAATGATGGTTGTGTGGTACTATGACTGACCTGTAGTAGAATGATGGTTGTGTGGTACTATGACTGACCTGTAGTAGAATGGTTGTGTGGTACTATGACTGACCTGTAGTAGAATGGTTGTGTGGTACTATGACTGACCTGTAGTAGAATGGTTGTGTGGTACTATGACTGACCTGTAGTAGAATGGTTGTGTGGTACTATGACTGACCTGTAGTAGAATGATGGTTGTGTGGTACTATGACTGACCTGTAGTAGGATGATGGTTGTGTGGTACTATGACTGACCTGTAGTAGGATGATGGTTGTGTGGTACTATGACTGACCTGTAGTAGAATGATGGTTGTGTGGTACTATGACTGACCTGTAGTAGAATGGTTGTGTGGTACTATGACTGACCTGTAGTAGAATGATGGTTGTGTGGTACTATGACTGACCTGTAGTAGAATGGTTGTGTGGTACTATGACTGACCTGTAGTAGAATGGTTGTGTGGTACTATGACTGACCTGTAGTAGGATGAGGGTCGTGCGGTACTGTGACTGACCTGTAGTAGGATGAGGGTCGTGCGGTACTGTGACTGACCTGTAGTAGGATGAGGGTCGTGCGGTACTGTGACTGACCTGTAATAAGATGACTGTCGTGTGGGTGCGTCGGGCCTCTCCTGGTCAAGCTCTCTGTACACCACCTCAGGCAGCTTGACTGCTGGGCCAGAGGAAGCGCTGTGGTGGTGTGACGATCCCTCCTTCTTCTTCTCTTTACTCTTGTGCTTCCCGGACTTAGGTGTTGCCTTCCCCCCATTAGCAGCAGGGGTGTCTGGTCTGTCCTTGCCCCCCACCTCACTCCCTCCTCCCCCGCTGTCGCCCCCATTACACAACCCTCCCCCACCTCCGCCCGAGGATGGAGGGTCCTCGGCCTCACTGTCATCCTCCGATACCACGTCAATGTTCTCAAAAATGCTGATGCGGTGGATGTGTCCATGGATCTCCAGCTCCACCATGCGCTGGGCCTGGGCATAGGTCATCGTCTCCCTGCCTGGGGAGTGGGAGTGCTCTGACTGATTAGGACTCCCAGGGGTGTTCCCTGCCTGCCCTGGCCCACCTCCCTTTCCCAGCCCTCCCTCCCCGTCCCCGGTCCCCACCAGGGACATGCGAGGGGGGCGCCCCTTCCTCTTCTTCTGGGGCATGCCCTGTGCAGGCGTGGGGTTGTCATGGTCGTAATGGTAGAGGTGGTACTCAATGCCGCTGTAGCTCTTGTAGACCTTGCGACAGGTCTCCACTGGGCACTCGTAAGGGGGCTTGGTGGCTCGGAGGTTGTGGCAGAAAGTCTTCACGTCAAAGTCCAGCCCCATTGTGCCGATGGCCACTGCTGGGACAGGAGCTGTTCAAGCTTACATCTAAGACAGAGGGGAGGGGGAGGGTGTTGGCATCTCTCACGCCAACATTATTGAAACACATACATGCAGATGGGTATTATGTCAAAATAAAAGTCAGTCTATGTTGAAAACATCACAGTTGTGTCCATTGCCTTTAGCCCTTTGGAATCCTGAAAGCTATTCCATGTTGTCTTGCTGATTTCAGGGAAACAAACCCCTGCAAACAGCAGGCACGTGGCGGGATAGCTGTCAACTTTACCATGGCAACGACAGGTGCATCTGACAATTTTTCGTGCTAGCTAAATCAATGCAAATTAAATTTTACATGCAATACTGTTTACTTACTGTTACAAGTAATAAAAGAATGATTAAAATCTTAAACTGAAGACACAAAAAGCTAGCTAGATAGCCAGTAACCGGATCGATTTAACAGCCGAGATAAGTTACACGTTTGGAATGTTGGATTACAGATAACAGATCAATTCAAAGGTTGATTCGACCAGGTCCTTCATATAAATCATAAAGTAGACTTCTAACACCTGCCGATAGCCTCCACTGTCATTGAATAAACATATTCACCAGAAGTACCAGATAAAACTCTGGCAAGCTAATCAATGTATAAGATAATAAATCATTTGAATGACTCTTTGACTCTTGATCGATCGAATGTTTAGCCCCTGTATTCATTTGGATAGCGTAATCTTATGTTAATTCTATTCACGTGCTCAAAGATCCAAGGAAATGTGTAGCAATTTACTATAGCTTGCAAATGCAACCAGAAAGCTATATCCACTAGATTGCAACTAGTGTTGCTAGTTGGCAAAAAAAAAATGATACATTTGTATCTATAGAAGCCTGAGAAACATTGTAACCATTCTTACAGGTGACAACCCGAGGTAATACAATGTAACTGCTCAAATGATGTATCAGCTTGATACAATGTTTCCCTCCACAATGTTTAGACCTCACCCTGATCAACCAAGCCACTACAAAATAACACTCTGTGTTACCTGATTGCAACCTATTAATGTAACTAAAGCAAAACCATTTCCTTAGTCATCAATGTGGTTCTAGGGGAATTACATTTACTAACAGGGAAAGATAAATATATCATAATTATGATAATGTAGCACTCAGAATCCTGGGTCTTATCTCGCTACCTACATAGGATAAGAAACTATTCGAAAAGCAAATTGTAACATACATCAAAGCACAAATACATTGCGTTTAAAAAAAAATCATAAAACACCTTACAAATGTAAGCCTATTTCTCTCTAGACACCACGAATACATAGTCAATGTAGCTCTGAATTAATAAACACTTACTACTCAGGGCTCCTCAAGCTTGCGTGCTGCAAAATTTCTCACTCCAGCTCAGTAAATGGGACGATTGCAGATCGATGTATTAATCATATAAAATACTATATTATCACAAGAAATGTGGGGTAAATGGTTTACACGACAACACAATATCCTAGTAATTTCATTGTGATAGGAATAATTCAGGAACTCCAGCGAACAAAAGGGGCAGCCACTGCTGTACGGCATAGGCGCGTGTGGGCACTTTCGTCAAATAGAAAAGGATTTGTTTTATGGTGTATTTGTCGAAATAAGGCCCTAATTTCGATGTGTACCATTCTTTGGTGTTTGAGGAAGGTGTACTTTTGAAACCAATGGAAACCTAGGGAAGTGGCGTCACGTTTTCATCGTTAAATGTAATTTGGTTCCTTTTGTTGTTATTTTTCTGTGTGGCGAATCTAACTATCAGTTTCACACCTTTTAATATACATCTGGATAAATATGCACTATAAAGAATGGAATGTCCAAAGACGAAAAACATACGGATAAAATACGCTGCATTCGATTTTATGAAAACTTCTAAGATCATTGTTTTTTCTTTATGTTACTTGCGAATCTGCCAATGTGCAAACGTAAATCATATATGGAGGGTTTCCGCCATAAATTTGAATATGAAAACGGATCAGAGTTACATGTGCACCGTAGGTTTGAAATTGATTATTTGATCAGTATGCACACATTTTCATATAGCCTGGCAAAGGAAGACAAAATATATATAGTTCTACAGTCAAATGTAGATTTTCATTGTTCACTATAGGCTATGTCTGTTTATTATAGGCTTAATGCAAATCATCTATTGTGATTACATTAATTTCACATTTATACAGTAGTAATGTAGATCAAAATGTAATTTTATCATGATGCTAATACAAATAAAATATGTCAGACTATCAAAAAGTGGAGGTGGGTGGAATTTTCATTGGAGATCAATTTGAACAGACTCATTTCTGGAGGAAAGATAATTAGGCCTTGAAATATACTGATGTGTTGTATTTATTTTCATGGTGTGGTTTTCATATAAGCCCATGGGCTTCCAACCACACCTGCAAACTGTTTCTTTTTTTTGTAATATTCTTTTTTTTTTTTTTTTTTTTTTTTTACATCTGTGTAGGTTCAGTCTATCACTTTTCTTTGGTGCAAATACAATAAAATATATAAGGCAACATGTAGATTATTGGTCCCATATTACATGAGCTGAAATAAAATATCCCAGAACTTTTCCATATGCAAAAAAAGCTTATTTCTCTCAAATGTTGTGCACCTTGTCCTGGGGACAATAAAAGGCCACTAAAATGTACACCTTGTCCTGGGGACAATAAAAGGCCACTCTAAAATGTGCAGTTTTGTCACACAACACACAGATGCCTCAAGTCGAGGGAGCATGAAATTGGCATGTTGACTGCAGGAATGTCCACCAGAACTATTTCCAGAGAATTGAATGTTAATTTCTCTACCATAAGCCGCCTCCAACATAATTTTAGAGAATTTGTCAGTATGTGCAACCGGCCTCACAACATCAGACCACGTGTAACCACACCAGCCCAGGACCTCCACATCCCGCTTCTTCACCTGTGGGATCGTCTGAGACCAGACACCCAGACTTAACTCTCGACCTGCTCCACTTCAGCCCGTCGATGTTAATGGGGGCCTGTTCGGCCCTCCTTTTCCTATAGTCCACGATCAGTTCCTTTGTCTTGCTTATATTGAGAGAGAGGTTGTTGTCCTGGCACCACACTGCCAGGTCTCTGACATCCTCCCTATAGACTGTCTCATCGTTGTCGGTGATAAGACCTACCACTGTTGTGTCGTCAGCAAACGTAATGATGGTGTTGGGGTTGTGCTTGGCCACACAGTCATGGGATAAACAGGGAGTACAGGAGGGGACTAAGCATGCACCCCTGAGGGGCCCCAGTGTTGAAGATCAGCGTGACAGATGTGTTGTTGTCTACCCTTACCACATGGGGGCGTCCCATCAGGAAGTCTGGGATCCAGTTGCAGAGGGAGGTGTTTAGACCCAGGATTCTTAGCTTTTTGATGAGCTTTGTGGGCACTATGGTGTTGAACCCTGAGCTGTAGTCAATGAACAGCATTCTCACATAGGTGTTTCTTTTGTTCAGGTGGGTAAGGGCAGTGTGGAGTGTGATTAAGATTGTGTCATCTGTGGATCTGTTGGGGCCGTATGCGAATTGGAGTGGGTCTAGGGCAGGGGTAGGCAACTCCAGTCCTCGAGGACCTGATTGATGTCATACTTTTTCTTCATCCCTAGCAAACACAGCTGATTAATCAAATTGCATTCTAAACTGAAGATCTGATTAACTGATTATTGGAGTCAGGTGTGTTAGCTGGGGCTGGGGCAAAACTGTTACACGAATCAGGCAGGACTGGAATTGCCCAACCCTGTTCTAGGGTTTCAGGCTTGATGGTGTTGATGTGAGCCATGACCAGCCTTTCAGAGCACTTCATGGCTACCAACGTGAGTTCCACAGGGCGGTAATAATTTAGGCAGGTTACCTTTGCTTTCTTGGGCACAGGGACTATGGTGGTTTGTTTGAAACATGTAGGTATTACAGACTCAGTCAGGGAGGGGTTGAAAATGTCAGTGAAGACACTGCCAGTAGGTCCACACATGCTTTGAGTACACATCCTGGTAATCCATCTGGCCCCGCAGCTTTGTGAATGTTGACCTGTTTAAACGTCATGCTCACATCGGCTATGGAGAGCGTGATCAAACAGTCATCCGTAACAGCTGGTGCCCTCGTGAAATGCTTCAGTGTTGCCTGCCTCGAAGCGAGCATAAAAGGCATTTAGCTCATCTGGAAGGCTCATGTCACGGGGCAGCTCGTGGCTGGGTTTCCTTTTGTTGTCTGTAATATTTTTCAAACCCTGCCACATCAGACGAGCATCAGAGCCAGTGTAGTAGGATTCAATCTTAGTCCTGTATTGACGCTTTGTCTGAGGGCATGGCGGGATTTCTTATAAGCGTCCAGATTAGTGTCCCGCTCCTCGAAAGCGGCTGCTCTAGCCCTTAGCTCTGTGCGGATGTTGCCTGTAATCCATGGCTTCTGGTTGGGAAATGTACGTTGTCACTCTGGGGATGACGATGTCAATGCAGTTATTGATGAAGCCGGTGAATGAGGTGGTGTACTCAATTCCATTGGATGAATTCCTGAACATATTCCAGTCTGTGCTAGAAAAACAGTCCTGTAGCGTAGCATTCGCGTAACCTGACCACTTCCTTATTGAGTCACCTGTTCTTCCATGGCAGACAAGCGTGTATGGCATCGTGTGGGCAAGCGATTTGCTGATTTCAACGTTATGAACCAATGGTGCCCGTAGGGTTATGCTATGAGCAGACATAAGCTACAATGAACACATTGCATTTTATCGATGGCATTTTGAATGCACAGAGATACTGTGACGAGATCCATTGACGTGCCATTCATCCGCAACCATCACCTCATGTTTCAGTGTGATGATGCATGGCCCCATGTCGCAAGGATCTGTACACAATTCCTGGAAGCTAAAAATGTCCCAGTTCTTCCATGGCCTGCATACTCACCAAACATGTCATCCAATGAGCAAGTTTGGGATGGCCTGGATTGATGTGAACAGCATGTTCCAGTTCCTGCCAATATCCAACAACTTCACAGTCATGTGAAATCCTTAGATTTATGCCTTATGAATTCATTTAAATTGACCGATTTCCTTCTATGAACTGTAACGGAGTATAATCTTTGAAATTGGCTGCATGTTGCATTTATATTTTTGTTCAATGGTCAAGGATTTGAAGTGGAATGATTTATGCAATGCAGATGGAAACCACTGGTGCGTCATATGGACAAATCAACACCCAGAACTTGTGAAAATAAGCAATGCGCATAATATAATGCACTTACCCTCAACACTTTATTGGGGAAAGGGAACCCGATAATTTATCACATCTGTTCAGTAATATGATTAAATCTTTACTCAATAAAACCGTCAGTTAGATTTAATAGATTCTTGAGGAATAAAGGGAGGACATCATCAAGCACAAAATAATGTTTATTTATCTCTTTAAACATGTACAAGTCTTTGTGATTAGAGTGGGGCTGACTGGGTTGGTAAGGTAGTATAGTGGGAAATGCACAGCAGGCAGAAGCAAATCCCACACAGAGCTTTTTTTGCAAGCCTTCCATAAGGGGGTGCATATTCAACAGGAGGCAATGTTGCTCAGAACTGCTAGAAATGCAATGATCAGAAGAAGCACAGTGCGCTATTCCTCAGATAATCATATTGGCTCTATACAATCCATTTCTATGGATCTGAATGTTGCCTCCCAGTGAATATTCCAGAGGTTTTCTGCTCACTAAGCATAAGACAGGGAGGTGTAGCATTACTGTTAGATACGAGTAACAGAGAACAGAAATCTCTTAATACTAGAAGTATTTCACCAAAGCAGAAGACTGCATAATATCCTATAAAAGTCCAATTCAAACCGAATTGATGGAATAACAAACACTGATGTGAAATTTCAAAACAGACAAAGAAAATGTACAAATACTAACTACAGGAAAACTGTACAATTCACAGCTTTGCAGGACTAGAGTGCTGCAACCTTTAACTGGTGTGGTGGTTGTGAGATTTCTAGCTGGCGGTATAATAATAATCTTGCTGTATGGACAATATTTGAACAGTTTGAGCTGTTCTGAACTGCTCTTTCAATGGTCAGGAGGATAAGGGGGGTAATCCCATTATGTACAGGTATGTTGGGATACATATTGAACAGTTGGTAGAGCATGGTGCTTGCAATGCCACGATTGTGGGTTATTTCCCGGACCACCCATATGTAAAAATGTATGCACGCATGGCTGAGTCAGTTTGGATAAAAGCATCTGCCAAATGGCACACATGATCATATTTTTACAAGTTGGGAACCCATTTCATACAGGCTATGGTTAGAACACAGGCCATGTGCAATTCTCCTCAATCAAGTATCCATCTGCATTTAGCATGTTTCATTCTGAACAGAGGAATCAAACACTCAAAACCATAAAGAAAAGAAAGCCAGGGTATCAAAAACCACCTGGGAAATGATACATCATTTAATAATGTCAACAAGGCAATATAATAACACTGCTTCACATGAACATCTCATTGAGAAAACTTATCCTCTGAAAAAGGTATTTATTACTGGAGGGATTGTGTATCAGCTTGTGTCGTGTTATCAAGTACCACGAGATACACACCCTAACTCCTCCTTTCCTTCTTAATGGATCCACCAGACACACTAGCAGCATCGACATCAAGCTCAAAAAACACAAAACAATACATTAGACGAGTAAATAAGTGGTAATTCCACCAATCACGTGTTTAATAATAGGAGCCATGTACTTGGCCCAACAGAAAATATTTTGCAGTTGTAAATGCAGTTAGTGTTTTCTTTGTGATTTGTAACTTACGTTCAACTAAAAAAGGCAACAAAAGAAACTAGCTCCCGTTGCAGGTTCCTGGATAAGGCTTGTGGCAAGGCCACTACGAAAGCTAGGTGGAGGGGTGAAATTGCACTTTAAGTCTCGCTCGGCAAACCTGCCTCTGCTACATTCTGAGCTGGACACTACTGGCTCCCCTTTAAAAACAGACCTACAAATATTGAATGGGAACTCAATTGATCCATCCATTGGGGAACGTTGACTTGAATTGGAATGTTAATTCTATGCCACTAACCCCTGCCCAATGAGTGGGTTTTGACTTATGTTCTCTCTTAACTGTAGCTACATCAACTGCCTGTTCTCGCAAGGCAACTGTCCATTTCATGTCTATGGCGTTCTAAATTTCACAAGGGTGGTGTAAACAAAAGATTAAAAACAGGATTTTATTACTTAAATAAAACATGCAGTGCTAATAGTGCAGTGCTACAAGGGCATTCAAATGTAAACCAAAAAGTGTCTGCAAAGCATTAAAAAAATGAAGTGGCACTCAAGGCACCATTAAATAAAATCCATGTGATTTGGACAGGCTTCATTTCACAGAAAAAGCTATGTTCAAGGCACTCCTCCAGAGAACTTCACCTTAAATACAGGTATCCTGTCATCTGAAACCCTTGTATTCTCATTTCTAATGTAGTGTATTAAGGTTGACAAAACGTTAGTAAACGATAAAAAGCTTTCTGAAAACATTACTGCTGATTGGTTATGATGGATTTGGTGAAAACGTCACATTGGTGACCGCTAATATTATTTGTATGACTGAGTTTAGTCAAGACCAAAGCAGTAGGTACTCTGACACACACACACACACACACACACACACACACACACAGGACATTTATACTGTGCGCAAGCACACACAGGAAAACTTCAGGTGTTGTAGTTTATACATCTACCTGCACACTGGAGATTTACAAGCTCACAGGTTATTTACATGCATGTTACTCTTTGATAAAGCATCAAACCACATAATCAGAGCAGAGTGGAGCAGGACTATCCTGCATATAGGAACACTGGAGGGGTTGAGTAGTACAGTCAAGTAGAGGCCAGTACTCAGACACATTCTTATGTGTACTCAACACAAGAGTCATCCCATGTCATTTCAGCAAGCATGACACCATCTCAGATTGTTCTGAAATCGTTTCTGTAGTTAGAAACATAAGATTGGCATTCTTGCAACATTGTTTAAATTTGAGAAATTAAGCTAATTGATTGTACCCAAATTGGCCCTTTTAAAATGTATAGGATTCACATAGTACCAAACATACAATTTGGGTCAAACTTCTTCCAACAATTGAGTAAGACAAGGAATCCAATAAAAATGGCCAACCACCCACGGACCCCCCACACCAATCCCACCCAGTATACAACAGTTCTCTATGTCTGACTTGGAGTATTGCTTCTTCATCCTATGTAACATATTCCCTTGAGCCAAAGCCATTGGTTTTCTACCCAATGTTGTAAAGAAAATGTGATCTATTTAATAAACACTTAAATATCAGTGAAATTTTAAAAGGGTGTGGCAATAAATTATACTTCAACAAATTATTTGAGGAATGCTAATCTTATGTTTCTAACTACAGAAACAATTTTAGCACAATCAGAGATGGTGGTTGTCAAAATCCTCTCTTGTGCTTTTTAAGGTGGAACGACCCATAAGCCATTTGTTGGTGCATCTAAATGTGTGGGCCCTACTTTATTCTATTTTCCATCCCATCACCCCATTAAAAGTGATTAGACTGATTTCATTACAATTGTAACCCTGGAGTGAGAACCAGGGGGGAACAGAGTGGAGTTAGGTTTATTAGCACAGAATTAGGTAAGACCTGATGTGAGGGTGCTGAGATAGAGGGGAACACTGGGGGCAGTCTGTTTTGAGCATCAGGTGCAATGGGGTGGGGGGGTGTTTGCAAGATGGTGCGATTTGTCACATTAGGTAGTCCTGGTGTTAGGGCCGTTCTCAGGGCTGTGCAGGGTAAGGGGGTATGCCTGCAACCCTGGGTTGGCCCTGGTGGGGTAGGGCATTCCTCCCGCTGCCCCAATCATCCCCACAGGACTGGGCATACCAGACCACTGCTGGGGGTATAAGGGGCCGGGCACAACCCCTCCATAAGGACCTGCTGGTACCAGGTACCCGGGCTGGAGCATGGCAGAGGGGTTGGAGCCCAGGTCAGTGGGCATGGCTAGGCCTACAACTGTCAGTGGACAGGACAGAGGCAGCTGGAACTTGTTTGGAAGGATGGCACATCTCACCTGAAAGAACCAAAGGGGATGTTTAACATTGTGTACAGGGACTTTTGTCAACTGCTTTTTGATGAAAATCTAAAAAGTGAGCAAGGTAGGCTGCAACTCCCACCCTGGTGATAGTCTTAAGACTTTTGATGTGTTTTTCTATGCCATTTACCTCCTGTGTGGCTCCTCCCATGGGCGTGGCTCGGCCCTCCAGGTCCTGCCTGCGTCTCTGCTGTTTGATCTGGTTCAGAGAGGGCCGTGGCTGATTGGCCGCGAGCGTCTCCTTCGTCCAATCATCTACCAGCTTGTGCAGGTCGTCCGTGAAGGTGCCTGGCTTCTTGTTGTTGCTGTTGTTCGTCTGGGCCTGAGCTAGAGCCGCCATTGGTTGAGGAGATGACGAAGGGGTGGGAACAGCTGGTGGCTGTTGCAGATTGGACGCTGTCTGAGTTGCACTGGCGCCGTGAGAAGACCCTAGAACAGAAAGATTTGTAAACTCTGCCCAGTTACACCCTACCGATGGAATCGATTGGCTGCTGTTTGTTAGGCCTTTTACAGTTGTCCATTAAGGCACTTTAACTACTTTCAGCCTGGGTAGAGCCTGTATATTTACTCAAATAGGCAAACTCCAATTGGGAATGAGGGAGTTTGTTTTTCAGTGTACCTTAAAAATGTCCCTTTGATTGGTAATCATTTTCTGGAGAAAGTTGAAATGTGATCTCATTTTACTGGTCAGCAAATGTTATTTTTTTCCCCCTCAAACCCAACAGCCAAAGGATTACAGCATGGTTGAACCCCAACCACCCACCCAACCGATCTACCACAGTAAGACAAACAGAAACCATTAATGCTGACAACCACACAAGTCTCATTATTGAGCACTAACATTTAGGCCAAACACCGCCATGCACTACCAAATTTAAAAAAGGATTCAAATCAATCTATGAAGGTGACACTCCTTGTGCAGCAGTGCCCAACATTTAACAACATCTGGCATGTTTTCTTCCAGTGCCAAACACGTGAATATAAACGGGTGCGCATGCAAACAGAAAAAAAAGAGCGAAGAAGACAGAAAGAAGTAAATGAGATAGTTACTACTACTGCGCTCTTTGCCTAGACATAGTCGTTTCAGTGTGGACCCTATAAGGTAAAACAGCACAGAGACAGAAACAGTTAGGCCGGGACACACTAAACACCACAGGTCTGTGGACAAGCTGCATCAAGCCACACACAGCTACCAAATCGGTTAAGGAGAGAAAGGAGAAGGGGGTTTAAAAATCAGTGAGACGTAATGGGAGTGGGGGAAAGACTAGGTCCTATTCAATTGTGCAGTCATTCCAAAACGTTAACAGAAATAAAATAAAAAGGAGCCAGAACAGACAGAGAAGGCCCTGGGTATGGTGCTAGAGTACAGGGGGTTCGGAGAAGACTGGTCCACAGTAAGCTGGGGCAGGTCAACACTGTACCTCAGACCTTCACATTATATGCTCCTAATAAACTTCTCCTGTCATGTTTAAAACATTTCTTTAAACTTACTTGGAATAAGTCAATGTTTTAGGCTCCAGGCTTGTATTATTTCAGTTATTACATGGCATGTTAAAGGTTATGGAAAATGCAGTGTTAATAGTAAAGCTAAAGACACGCACACACGCACACACACACACACACACACACACACACACACACACACACACACACGCACACACGCACACACGCACACACGCACACACGCACACACGCACACACGCACACACGCACACACGCACACACGCACACACGCACACACGCACACACGCACACACGCACACACACGCACGATGAGTGGAGAGCCGAATCACTGAATCAATAATGTAATTACTGGAGTAACAAGTCCCCTGAAGCTAATTTCTAAACAGTTCAACTACCAGTAAGTACAACAATGCCTGTGAAACATAACATAAAAGGAACCAAAAAAAGCACATAGAGACTATAGCCGGAGCACATCAGAGTCAGCACTTATCAAGACATGCAGGTAAAGCGGGAGAAGAGAAAGTAGATAATATTGATGATACAGCCCTTTTGCAGGAGCCAGTCTCCTTCAGTGCCCTGCCCCCCGCCTGCCTGCACCGTCCTCCCAGTCCAAATATGAGAGAGAGGGACCTCGACCAACGCAAGCCTCTCTGGAACCTGGCTGGCTATCAGGGGAAGGGCTGGCTTTTCTCTTGGTATACAGAGGGGTTGTGGGCCGATGCGCCTCAATTCGAGACATACAATTAAGGAAGTGAGTAAATGAAAACACACATAGGATACACTCTCGCTCAGGTTTCAGATCTAGCGTCGCTCATGTTTGGAGAAGACTAGCTCTATGACAATACAGTATCCCAGCTAACAATTCTAGGGAGAGAGAATGTTTTTGTAAAATAACCTGTAATGTTCCCCTAAAGTTTGAGTGTCCAGTTTTTCATTAGTTAAAGGAACATTTGATCTATGTTAGCAAAATCCTTCGGAGAACCTCTTCGCATGTTTTGGTGTTAAAGTTAGAACATCCCCTTAATTTCAAAGAGAACTTATCTAGAACGTAGTTACAATGTTCTTAGAATATACAACAATGTTCTAGGCGTGTTTTATGAAGAGGTTGCAAGAACACGTGTCCAGTTTTCAGAGGGTTATTAGAACATGCCACCAAACATACACAGAACATTGTTGCCAATATTAAAACGTTCTAGACAGGATTCATGAGAATGTTGCAAGAGCATTCCTGTGTCCAGTTCTCTGTGGGTTATGAGAATATTCCTTCAACGTCACATCCAAACATACACAGAACATAGTTGCCATTTGGTGGGACGTTGATGGAATATTCTCCTAACTCACAGAAAACTGGACACAGGAATATTCTTGCAACATACTAATTAACGTATCCAGAACATTAATATTTTATATTCTGAGAACATGGCAACCATGTTCTCTGTATGGTGGTACATTGATGGAACATTCTCTTAACCCACAGAAAACTGGACACAAATGTTTGTAGAATATAATTACGTTCTGGGGTATGTTCTCTTTGACATTAAGGGAATGGTCTGTTGGAAACATTCCTATTAAAATGTTAATTTCCTAATGAGTCTTAAGGGAACGTTCTCTAAAGTTGTGGGAATATTTGTTGTTAGCTGGGATGCTTTTGGAGTCTGTTTAAAGCAGTGCACAAAGCGTTTGTATGGAGGAAGGTCTAAACCCAAAACCACTTAGGGCTGAGGGGAGAAAGCCATGAGGACAAAACACAAAATGGCAGACATACGCTTGTGTTGGGAATAGGGAGTAGTGAAGAGGGTGAGGATCCACTATCTAAAAACATACATTCTGGTCAAGAGAAAAGATAAAGAGGTGAAATAAAGAGAGGAGAGAGGGGATGTGTGAAAAGTAGAAAATAACAAATACAAACAGATGGACAGAGACACGGGTCCACTGAGGAATCTAGCACGCGGTTTGCTACTAGATTTATAGGTCACTCTCTCTGACGTTTGGTGGTATACCGTCCATCCTGTAAAAATTAATATAAGAGGGAAGAAGAGAAGAAACAAAGACACTTCTGTAAAAGTGCACAGAGACTTGGGATGAGAAACCCCCACCACTAACAGCAGCAGCACCAGTACAGGGTACAGCCACATGGGCTAAACCAGCAACAAGAGACAGCCTGCACATTCACTACAGGAACAAGTTGTCACTATGCACTGGTCAGGTTACCTTTCCCAAATCTATCCAGACCTTTACCATGAGTAGTGTTAAACTGCTGACACCTCAATGGAAGCTGTATGCAGTATAGTGGCAGTATTGTGGCAGTATTTTGGCATGGAAGACATGTGTGATGCAACTCTCACCTTGTGTACATTTGCCTAAAAACATTTGCTTTGGATGAAAGACTGATAAATCATGACTATTTGCAATGCAGCAATTACCATGTCTCCTTATGAGACTTCCGATTCAGACAGTTTAGAATATTAGAGCTTAGAATACTGAAGCTGATGGTCTTGTGTTCTTCTTGTTCAGTTGTTCCTCAGTACAAATCAGTGTGTTTGAGTATGTGTCCACATCTCAGTGAGTGACACGTTTGAGTGTGTTTTCTTTTGGTATATTATGTGAATCCAGTGAGGGAGAGATACATTCTTAGGTACGGGTATACGCCAAATGTGTGCGCTATGCCAGTGTGTATACCTTGTCCTTTATGTGTGTGTAGGTACCTTGCCCTGGGCCAGCGTGTGTGGCCATGCCACCACCATAGATGCTGTCAGAGGAGAGGGAGCCCTTGAGAGAACAGGGCTGCTGGGTCTGAACGGGTTGTGGGGCCGTGCTGGGCAGAGTGCTGCTGGTACTACTGCTGCTGCCACTGGAGCAGGCAGAGCCATCAGACACGATGGAGCTCTTAGCTGGAGATCCAGACAAGCCCGGTGCACTCTCACCTTCAGAGAGAAATACTGGATAAGCCACAGAGCCAGCTTTATGGTGAAGTGGGGATACATTTTTCATTTATTATTACCACATTTCTAATCCTCCCAAGACTGCTCACAAACTCACCTTTCTCGCTCTCCTCCCACTCACACCTACTCTCATCCCCCTCTATCAATCACACCTCTCTCCTATCTTCTCACCACTGTCTGACACACCCACACACCTTTCCTCTCACCGGCAGTGGTGGTGTTCAGGTTGTTTTTCAGCTGCTGCACTGTGGGGTTGAGCAGCTTGCCCGCCTTCAGCTTGTGTTTGCTGGCCCTACGTCTGCGGCCACTAGGGGGCGCAGCGTGCAGCAGGCCTACACCAGGCGGCAGGGCTTTCCCCACCTCTTTATACAGATGCTCGATCTCATTCCTCTGGAACGCCTGCAGCTCTGAGATCTCCTTCATGTGTCTGGGGAGGAAGAGAGCGTAAGAGAAAATCTACATGCAATAATATGGAAGAATGTATTCCATTTCCTCCCCCAGTTGGAGAGAACTGTTGTTTATATTGACTCGTACAATTTAAAAAAGGTCACTACATAGCAGTTAAGTAGAACAACACATGTTTACCTTGCAAGATCGAATCCCCGAGCTGACAACCTTTCGGTTACTAGTCCAATGCTCTAACCACTAGGCTACCTGCCGTGTAATGGCTACAAACCTATCCAGGGCTATGAAGGTTACAGTGGTTGATAGTTTGCTATATTTCGAATGGGTTAACATTGACCCTGTATGAATTCATATTTGTGTGTGTGTGTGTGTGTGTGTTCACATACTTTTCCCTCAGCCTCTGCAGCTCCTTCCTCATGTCCGCATCCTCAAACTCAGAATCGTTGTCACTGCTGATGTACGATGCGGGGCCGGGTCCAGGCAGCGAGAGGGCGTGGCCATTCGCTACCGCTGGTTGCCGGCTCGGCGAATCAGAGCTCTGCACACTGCTGCTGCGGCCCGTGCGGCGCAGGAAGGCCACCGCCCTCTTCATGAGGTCACTTCCGCTGTGTTCCGAGAGTGCGTGGACTGGAGGCTTGTGGTGGGCAGGGGGAGGGGCTAAACTACTGGTGTCCTCCTCCCCTGAGTCAGAGTCGAAGTGGAAGGAGTAGTTCGTGGCAGCATCAGCAGTGTGGGCACGTGGGAGCAGGGTGGGGGTGGCGTTGGGGCTGGAGGTGGGAGTGTCCTGGTAGAAGTCTGGCGGGGCTGAGTAGCGGTGGCTACAGTGAGGTTTGGCTGTGTTTTCCATCCCCTCTTCGGTGGTTATCACTGAGAACCTGCCCACGGCCATACACCCCTGGTCTCGCCGTCCTCCCCCCTCAGCTGCAGCATGAGAGCCCCCCGAGCCACTAGAGGGAGCCGTGGAGCTGCAGGTGCTGCGACTTCTGCCCTTCTCTAAACGACGGATGATGATGTCTGGAGGAGTGGGGACAATCTGGAGGGGAGAAAAGACCATGATCAAATTGAAACTGAGTAAACTATTTAAACATTTAATATCGTATTGAATAAACTGTTAACTAGATCTAAATCTTGAGAAAAACATGACCTACGTCAGAAGAATAATTAAATCTAATAAAATAGAAGTCAACTTTGGTTTACTCAAGATGGTTTCTCTTTTCAGAATGTTTAGCTATGGTAAAGTTACCTGAAAACGGCTCTTGGAGCCATAGGAACTGGAACTGCCCACCATGTCAGTGTTCAGCACACCTTTACAGGCGTGACAAAATATTGAAACATTAAAACAATTGAATCACTTTGGGGTCTCCCCTAAATAGTCAGAAATAGATACAATACATAGGATAATGTCATAGAAAATGTGTGTTTTGGGATGTTATTTACCTGCAGAGTCACTCAGGGTATCCAAACTATCTGTACGCTCAGGGATCTGAGGCTGAGAGCGGGGGTAAAGGGGGGGGTGGTATTTGGTCAATAGTATATGAGGGTTACAGGGTGTTTGTCTAGCCATTGTCCTTCTCTGACCGCTGCCGTGTCTAAATATATCAACGGCCATCCCACCCACACAACCCGCATCAGAGATCAAACCGCCATGAGTGCAGAGTATAATGTATTTTATCTGGCCAGCAACCCTGAGCTCTACTTCCTCTGCTAAACACAGTACCAGTCTCACTAAAGGCTGCGAGTTATAATTGCCAGTGATTACAGTCAATGGCTGAATCAATATCACACTAGAGATTCACACACACATCAGATCAAACACTGCAGCTGCCCCAATCGAAATACGCGTGTGTACACACACGGTGCATCTTTACCAGCAGCTCTCCCTTCCTGGGGAGCCCCCCCTCTGTGATGGTCTGGCTGTCAGAGACAAGGGGAGAGCTGACCCCCTCTGTGCTGAAGCCCTGGAGGTCTGAGGCGGTGCTGGAGGGAGCAGATGGGGCGTACTCCTGGTACAGCAGGTTCCTCAGCTTCTCATCAAGAGTCTTGATCGTGCGGTCCACAAATTCCACCCTGGGGGGGCCCTCTCCATCAGACTCCCCCAGGCCCCCACCACCTCCACTCCCAGATCCACCAGGTCCATCCTGTTGCTGGGAGGCCTGGTGGGCTGGACTCTGGGGCTGTGATGGTGTTGTGGCTCCACCTCCTCCACCCACCATGCTGGGTGTGGCGTAGGGCTGCTGCAAGACCACAGGTTGGTGGGAGCCCAGAGGGGGCGGGTCTCCTGACAGGCTGGCCCCCTGATTGGGTAGACAGGAGGAAGAGCTGCTCGCCCCTTTATGTCCCACCCCATTCACATCCAGA
This sequence comes from Oncorhynchus tshawytscha, assembly GCF_018296145.1. NCBI lineage: Eukaryota > Metazoa > Chordata > Actinopteri > Salmoniformes > Salmonidae > Oncorhynchus > Oncorhynchus tshawytscha. The sequence goes on along the minus strand of NC_056450.1, from coordinate 27,605,704 downwards.
GACACGGGTGGAACAATGGGGCAGCATGGGATGTCTGTTACCATGGAGACACAGGGCTCATGGCGGCCCACAGCAGCAGTGGTACTATTGGTGGTGGGTTTGGTTCCAGAGGCCTGGGGCTGCAGCATTCTGGCCTTGCCCACATTGGGGTCCTGAGGCTGAATAGAGCTCTGAGGTGCAGGGAGGGCAGAAGGGGCTGGAGTAGGGGCTGTGGTGGTCAGGGCAGGAACAGTACTGCAGCTGGACCTAGACAATGACATATCAGGAGCCTCTGTAGCAGAGAGAGCAGGGGAGAGAGAAGAGAAGGCATTAAAGAAAGAGATTAAAGAGTGGAGTCAAGGAGAGAGATGTCCTGTGGGTGTGTGAGGGTATTACATCATCACTTGTCTTCCCCAATCAGAGCTCTGTCAGTTGGAGCAAAGCCTGCCCTTCACCACAGCAACACTGGCATTACATAACTGAACCCTACACAGCACATACAACACACGCTCATTAGCTCATTCTCTCACACACGCAGCTTTATTCACCCACTTGTGTGTGTGTGTGTGTGTGTGTGTGTGTGTGTGTGTGTGTGTGTGTGTGTGTGTGTGTGCGTGTACACGCACCCTTGGCTGTAGAGGCGTCTGATGAGGTCTTCTCCCTGTCTGGCGTGGGCGTCTCGGCCACGGGGCAGATAATGAACCAGCGCTTCCCAGTGTGGAGGACTGCCAAGTACAGAGACAAAGACACATTCCTAGATCCAGATCTACTAGCAACAACAGAATAGAGCTAGAAAGAGACCCATGCACTGAAATTCAGATGAACTGCAAATACAGGAGAAAAAGAGTCAAATTCATAAACTACCAAATTATGTTTAGAGGAAGTGAACGGGGGATAGAGAGATTGATTGGGGAAGACATGAAAAGATAGGACAGAGAGATGTGAAATAAGACCGATTGAGAGCTGAAGAGAGATTGCAGTCCCTATGAAACAACCAGTCACCCTCTTTATCGCCACTCCTGACCACAACCTCCCAGAACATTTTAAATCTGCTGTGTCTGGTGGTTCAGGGAGAGGCTGTAATGTGCTATGTAATGCATCTGAAGTGGGTTGAGAAACTAGAAGACTAGTGGTCCTGGAAGACCTCAGGGAGTGCAGAAATTAAAAAATAATTAATTAATTAATTAATTAGGTCAATTAATTAAAAATAATTTGAAAACCATGATTAGTTGATTTTCCTGAATCGATGTGTTACAGCTGGGCTTGAGCAAAAGCCTGCACACAATGTGTAGCCAGGAGGTAGCGAAACCTTACCGTTCTGCTGGTAAACAAGCTGTGGTGAATTAGGTGTAGCAGTCTTTGAACCCTAGAAAGGGAAAGAATCGTTATAAATGGCTGGCGCTAAAGAGTATAACTTCTAGATAACGAAGCTTGACCGGATTCTCTCAACAATGTCGCCATGTTGGCCCCCGGATGGTTTGTTGGCAACCCTGCTCAGAGTCATCTTGAGGATGCCAATTGCCACCCCCCCGAATCCCCTGTCCCCCCCCTGCCCTCCTCACCTCTCCCCCCAGTATGACTGTTCCGTGGCTCTGTTGAGGACTGCCCACGTAGTCAGAGCTCCTCTCCCCCTCAGTGTCTTCACTCAGCAGATCCTCAGCCTTGTCCACAATGTCCTTCAGCTGCTCTATAAACATCTCCTTCTCCAGGAGCAGGATGAAGTCATTCTCCACCTGAGGGACAGAGAGACAATCCATCAGTATTAGATCCCCTTAAATTGATAATAAATGGACTTTCCTTTGATAAATATTGGACTAGGCCTATGTGAATTGAATAAGTCACTAAAAAGTGTTTGAAACCTGCCTTTCCAAAACTGGGCCAGAGGTATCAGTTTTGGAAACTTCTATAGGATGTTGGGGGATTGTACCCACCCAAAATGAACAGGGCAGGAGTTTAGAGAGAGAAGACAGTTTTGCTGCAATGCAGTGGAAAAGAACAGCATCATAGGGAGTTTCAGTGCCTTGAGACATGAAAGAGCATCTCCCTCACTAGGAGCTAGCAGGCAGAGAGCACAAACACAGTTTAGGAAGCAGGCTGAAAGAGGTAACACTTTCTCTGGGGCGTGGTAGAACATTTTTGGAGCTACTGTGTGCATCTGTAGGTGCAGCAGCCCCACAACACAAATGGGTGTTCATAAGGATATTCAGGACTACACAAGCTTGTATGTAGGGGTGTCAATCAGTGGGTCTGTGCTTGTGTGTCTCAAAAGCCTGTAGAAGTGCATGTAAGGAACAAATAGTTTCTCCACAAATCCCATGGCTTTACAGTGCATTTGGACAGTATTCAGACACCTTGATTGTTTCACTTTACAGCCTTATTCTAAAATGGATTAAATAGTTTCCCCCCACTCAATCTACACACACACACACACACACTACTCCATAATGACAGGTTTTTAGAAATATTTGCAAATGTATTAAAAACAATACAGGAATTTTACATTTAAATACAGTACCAGTCAAAAGTTGACACCTACTCATTCAAGTGTTGTTCTTTATTTGTACTATTTTCTACATTGTAGAAGAGTGAAGACATCAACACATATGGAATCATGTAGTAACCCCCTCCCCCCCAAACAGTGTTAACTCTAAATACATATTCTATTTGGGATTCTTCAAAGTAGCCACCCTTTGCTTTGATGACAGCTTTGCACACTGTTGACATTCTCTCAACTGGCATCATGAGGTAGTCACCTTGTTAAAAGTTCATTTGTGGAATTTCTTTCCTTAATGAGTTTGAGCCAATCAGTTGTGTTGTGACAAAGTAGGGGTGGTATACAGAATATAGACCTATTTGGTAAAAGACTAAGTCCATATTATGGCAAGAACAGCTCAAATAAGCAAAGAGAAAGGACAGTCAATCATTACTTTAAGACATGGTCAGTCAATCTGGAAAATGTCAAGGACTTTGAAAGTTTCAAGTGGAGTCGCAAAAACCATCAAGCACTATGAAACTGTCTCATGAGGACCGCCACAGGAAAAGAAGACCCAGAGTTAACTCTGCTGCAGCAGATAACTTCATTAGAGAGTAGATTGCAGCCCAAATAAATGCTTCAGACACATCAACAGCAACAGTTCAGAGTAGACTGCATGAATCAGGCCTTCAAGGTCGAATTGCTGCAAAGAAACCACTATTAAAAGGACACCAATAAGAGAGACTTGCTTGGGCCAAGAAACACGAGCAATGGACATTAGACCGTTGGAAATCTGTCCTTTGGTCTGATGAGTACAAATTTGAGATTTTTGGTTCCAACCGCCATGTCTTTGTGAGACTCCGAGTAGGTGAACGGATGATCTCGGCATGTGTGGTTCCCACTGTGAAGCATGGGGGGGGTGGTGTGATGGTGCGTTGCTGGTGACACTGTCAGTGATTTATTTAGAATTCAAGGCACACTTAACCAGTATGGCTACCACAGCATTCTGCAGCGATACGGCTTCCCATCTCATTTGAGCTTAGTGGGAATATAATTTATTTTTCAGCAGGACAATGACCCAACACACCTTCAGGCTGTGTAAAGTCTATTTGACCAAGAAGGAGAGTGATTGAGTAATGCATCAGATGACCTGGCCTCCACAATCATCCAATCTCAACCCAATTGAGATGAGTTGGACCACAGTGACAAAAAAAGCAGCAGACAAGTGCTCAGCATATGTGGGACCTCCTTCAAGACTGTTGGAAAAGCATTCCAAGTGAAGCTGGTTGAGAGAATGCCAAGTGTGCAAAGCTGTCGTCAAGGCAAATGGTGGCTACTTTGAAGAATCTAAAATATATTGATTTGTTTAACACTTGGTTACTACATGATTACATATGTATTATTTCATAGTTTTGATGCCTTTATTATTATTCTACAATGTAGAAAATAGTAAAAATAAAAAATAACTTAAATGAGTAGGTGTCCAAACTTTTGACTGGTACTGTAAGCATTCAGACCCTTTACTCAGTACTTTGTTGAAGCACCTTTGGCAGCGATTACATGCGCGAGTCTTCTTGGGTATGACGCTACAATCTTGGCAAACCTGTATTTGGGGAATTTCTCCCATTCTTCTCTGCAGATCCTCAAGCTGAATGGGGAGCATTGTGGCACAGCTATTTTCAGGTCTGTCCAGAGATGTTCGATCAGGTTTAAGTCTGAGCTCTGGCTGGGCCACTCAAGGACATTGAGACTTGCCCCGAAGCCACTCCTGCATTGTCATGTTGGAAGGTGAAACTTTGCCCCAGTCTGAGAACCTGCTTGAGAGCACTCAGGACCTCTGCACTTTGCGCTGTTCAGCTTTCCCTAGATCCTGACTAGTTTCCCAGGCTCTACCGCTGAAAAACATCCCCACAACATGATGCTGCCACCACGCTTCACCGTAGGGATGGTACCAGGTTTCCTCCAGACGTGACGCTTGGCATTTAGGCCAAAGACCAGAGAATCTCGTTTCATGTTCTCAGAGTCCTTTAGGTGCCTTTTGGCAAACTCCAAGTGGGGTGTCATGTGCCTTACTAAGGAATGTATTTCGTCTGGCCACTGGCCACCATAAAGGCCTGATTAGTGGAGTGCTGCAGAGATGGTCACCCTTCTTGCAGGTTCTCCCATCTACACAGAGGAACTTGTGAGCTCTGTCAGAATGACCATCAGGTTATTGGTCACCTCCCTGACCAATGCCCTTTCCCCCCGATTGCTAAGTTTGGCCGGGCAGCCAGCTCTAGGAAGAGTTTGTGATTCCAAACTTCTTCCATTTAAGAATGATGGAGACCACTGTATTCTTGGGGACCTTCAATGCTACAGTTAAGTTGTTTTGGTACCCTTCCCCAGTACCGTTCCTCTACACAATCCTGTCTCGGAGCTCTACGGACAATTCCTTCGACCTCATGGTTTGGTTTTTGCTCTGACATGCACTGTCAACTGTGGGGCCTTATATAGACAGGTGTGAGCCTTTCCAAATCATGTCCAATCAATTGAATTTACCACAGGTGGACTCCAATCAAGTTGTAGAAACACCAAGGATGATCAATGGAAATAGGTTACACCTGAGCTCAATTTTGAGTCATTGCAAAGGGTCTGAATACTTATGTAAATAAGTTATAAACCCGTTTTTTGCTTTGTCATAATGGGATATTGTGTATAGATTGATGAGGGAAATGTTTTATTTAATCCATTTTAGAATAAGGCAGTAACATAACAAAATCTGGATAAAGGGAAGGTGACTGAATACTTTCAGAACACACTGTATGTGCCATTGCAAGCGTTTCCACTAACCATACCATGTAAGTGGCGATCTCCTCAGGTGCGTCTCCGTCCAGGTCAAACTTGAAGGTGACCATCTTGTGGTTGTGGGTCTCCAGCTGACACTCCACCATCTTATCCCCTGTATTACACACCTGGACCAGGGAGGAACAGAGGTCAGACAGGGATGTGTGGTGTGCAGATTGATAGACTCTGTATGCATGTGCTGTGCTCACGTTGAGCATGCTGAGTTTGGGCTTGTTGATCTTCTCTTGGCGTGAGCGGGTGCGTGTGGAGCGGCGGTGGGGTTTCCGGACCTTGCCCTCGCCCTTCCCTGACCCGTGTGTCCCCTCATTACCGTCGCTCATCTCCTTCCCTGAGGTGGCATCGGAGTTCACACTGGGTTACAGAAGAGCGGGAGACCATGTTAAGGAAAAGTCAACCAACTCATACATAAAGTCAAACGCAATGGGTTGAGACAGTCCTAAAATCCTGCACGAAACCAGAGTACTGAACAGTGTGTACACTTCTCCGATGTGCACTTTAAGGGTCAGCTGCGTACCGAAACTAAACCAGGTGGTGGATTAAGGGAAAGCCCACACCTTTTCTGCTTCAAGGGAAATTGTTTATAATAAAGCGATACAAGGGTCTTGTTACACACCGTTCTTTATAACAATTAAATTAGGGAGCAGAAACAGTATCCAGATTTCCCAGTTGTCAAATTGGTATGCCTCTATACTATAGTGCTAGACAACGGAACAGCGCAGAACACATGCCCAGAAAACCAGGCTGCATTCCACAACACTCAATCCCTCTGTTCATTTCATTAATCAACCACCACATCCTGCATCACAACAAGCCTGAGCAACACTCGCTCTCTTGCTAGCACTCCAAAACCATAAGTGAGGTTTATGGGATGCCCGTTGCTAAGCAACTACCACTGATGCCCCACCACCAAACCTTACTATAGTTGTTAGATTACCCTTATCCTGAGAGAAGAGGATGATCAGCATCACTGAACAAGTCTTCTACCACACCACCAAATAGCCATCATACCTGTCGTAGGAGTAGCTGGCCCCTGACGCCTGCTTCTCTGCACCAGGATCCTGCAGACAAATCAAACAAAGTGAGTACAACAGGATGAAGGGCTAGTCATGCTGTGAACAGAGGGTGGAAAAACATTGTGTGTCACTACTAGCTAGGTCATAAACAGAGATGAGGGAGAGTTGTGGAATATTAGGTTTCTACAACATGTAAAAAGCACCACCTCCTATTATCTTTGATCTCCTGAAAATAAACTATCCTTTCTTTCTGTTCCCCCAAATGTTTAGATATACTGGTAAAGTTACCAGATGGTAAGCTAGTTAGCTAATGAGATAACGTGACTGAATAAGGTGTCAACAAATGCAACCAAAAGGCACAATTTAACCAATGTATGGTTGGGGTGGTATGGGGCGGATATTTGGCGTGCAGGAATATTGGCGATGTTGTTTGAGGGACAGGTAGAGGGGGGGGGGATATTTGAGGGCTTAGGGTGGGGACGTATAGGTCAGGTCAGTCCTCCATACCTCCAGATTGGACTCTGTTAGAGGCTGTGCCGAGGTGACCGTGGTCCCTGTGCTGGCACTGGCCTGGTTCTGCTGTGTCAAGCTGGTGCTGGCAGGCCCAGGTCCTGCTGTCTGGGAGCCTGGTGGCTGTGACGCTGGAGCCTGGGGTTGGCTCTGGTTCTGGCCTAGTGCCTGACGCTGAGACAGGTTTTGGCTGAGTTTCTGGTCAAGCTGGGCTGCGGCAGCGACTGTGCCCCTGTCCGGCCCACTATGTATGGGAGAGGAGAAAACTGCAGGATGGGTAGGCTGGGAGGGGTGGACTGGATCTGGAAGCTGGGTCTGCTGCTTGACCTGTTGAGGTAGGGAGGAACAAAGTATATTATAGTAGGGGAGGATGCCACATGAACATGCTGTCAACATTATCATGTCAACAAAAATACACACAAAAAGAATAGCTAGGTATGGATATGGCTAGATATGGTTCCCGACTCCAGTTATACCACAAAAACCTTGGTTAATTTCCAGCCCTCTTACGGTGCCTTCAAAGTATTCACACCCCTAGACTTTTTCCACATTTTATTGTGTTACAGCCAGTATATAATATGGGTTAAATTGATATTTGCTTTCACATATCCCATAATGTCAACATGGAATTGTTTTTAGATATTTTTACAAGCTAATTAAAAATGAAAAGCTAAAAATGTTGATTAAGTATTCAATCCCTTTAGTTATGGCAAGCCTAGATAAGTTCAGTATTAAATGTGCTTAATAAGTCATAATACGTTGCATGGACCCACTCTGTGTGCAATAACAGTGTTTAACATTTTTGAATGACTTCCTCATCTCTGTACCCCACACATACAGATAACTGTAAGGTCCCGCAGTCAAACAGTGAAATTCAAACACAGATTCAACCACAAAACACCAGAGGTTTTCCAATGCCTCAAAAGAGCACCTGTTGGTAGATGGACACAAATAAAATAAAAAAACATTGAATATCCCTTTGAGCATGGTGAAGTTAATTACACTTTGGATAGTTAATCAATACACCCAGTCACTACAAAGATACATGCTTCCTGTCTAACTCAGTTGCCAGAGAGGAAGGAAACCACTCAGGGATTTAACCATAAGGCCAATGGTGACTTTAAAATAGTTTAATTGCTGTGGTAGGAGAAAACTGAGGATGGCTCAACAACGGTGCTGTAGGTGTCCTGCAGGGCAGGTAGTTGGCCCCAGGTGATGCGTTGGGCAGACCGCACCACCTCTCTGGAGAGCGCTGCAGTTGCGGGCAGTGCAGTTGCCATAACACAGCCTGACAGGATGCTCTCAATTGTGCATTTTTTAAAGTTTGAAGGTTTTAGGGGCTAAGCCAAATTTCAGCCTCCTGAGGTTGAAGAGGTGATGTTGCACCTTTTTTACCACAGTCTGTGTGGGTGGACCATTTCATATCATCAGTGATGTGTACACCAAGGAACTTGAAGCTTTCTACCTTCACTCCAGTCCCGTTGATGTGGATAGGGACATGCTCCCTCTGCTGTTTCCAGAATTCCACATTCGGCTCCTTTGTTTTGTTGAGTGAGGTTATTTTCCTGGTGCCATTCTCCCAGGGCCCTCACCTCTTCCCTGTAGGCTGTCTAGTCATTCTTGGTAATTAGGCCTACTACCGTTGTGTCGTCTGCAAATTTGATTATTGAGTTGGAAGCGTATGTGGCAACGCAATCATGGGTGAACAGGGAGTACAGGAGGGAGCTGAGCACGCACCCTTGTGGGGCCCCTGTGTTGAGGTGTTGTTTCCTACCTTCATCACCTGGGTCTGGCCAGTCAGGAAGTCCAGGACCAAGTTGCACAGGACGGGGTTCAGACCCAAGCCCCATAGCTTAATGATGAACACGGAGGATACTATGACATTGAATGCTGAGCTATACTCAACGAACACCATTCTTACATAGATATTCCTTTTGTCCAGATGGGATAGGGCAGTGCGATTGTATCATCTGTGGAGCTATTGGGGCAGTAAGCAAATTGAAGTGGGTCTAGGGAGTCAGGTAAAGGTAGAGGATCCTTAACTAGCCTCTCAAAGCATTTCATGATGACAGAAATGAGTGATATGGGGCGATAGTCATTTATTTCAGTTACCTTTGCTTTCTTGGGTACAGGAACAATGGTGGACATCTTGAAGAAAGTGTGGACAGCAGACTGGGATAGGGAGAGATTGAATATGTCCATAAAACACTCCAGCCAGCTGGTCTATGCATCCTATGAGGATGCAGCTAGGGATGCCATCTGGACCGGCAGCCTTACGAGGGTTAACCCACGTCGGCCACAGTCAAGGAGAGCAAACAGTCCTTGGTAGCAGGCCACATCGGTGGCACTGTGTTATCCTCAAAGCAGGCAAAGGTGTTCAGCTTGTCCGGAAGCAAGACTGTCCGCGACATGGCTGGTTTTGTAGTCCGTGATTGCCTGTAGACCCTGCCACATACGTCTCGTGTCGGAGCCATTGAATTGGGACTCCACTGTCTCCGTACTGATGTTTTGCGGGGAAATAAAGTAGACTGATTGTATTCGGCCATATTCCCATTCACCTTGCCATGGTAAAATGCAGTGGTTCGCGCTTTCAGTTTTGCGCCAATACTGACATTTATCCAAGGTTTTTGGTTAGGATAGATTTCAATAGTCACAGTGGGTACAACATCTCCTATACACTTCCTGATGAACTCCACCACCGTATATTTGTCAATGTTATTCTCAGAGGCTACCTGGAACATATCCCAGTCCACATTATCAAAACAATCTTGAGGCATGGATTCCGATTGGTCAAACCAGCATTGAATAGATATGTGCCATCTATTTGCACACTCTTGACATTCTCTCAAGCAGCTTCATGAGGTAGTGTTAAATAGATCAAAATACATTTGAGATTCTTCAAAGTAGCCACCTTTTGCCTTGATGACAGCTTTGCACACTTGACATTCTCTCAACCAGCTTCATGAGGTAGTCACCTGGAATGCATTTCAAATAACATGTGCCTTGTTAAAAGTCAATTTGTGGAATTTCTTTCCTTCTTAATGAGTTTGAGCCAATCAGTTGTGTTGTGACAAGGTAGGGGTGGTATGCAGAAGATTGTATTTTACCAAATAGGGCCGAGTCCATATTATGGCAAGAACAGCTCAAATAAGCAAAGAGAAAGCACAGGATCATTACTCTAAAAACATGAAGGGCAGTCAATCCGGAAAATGTAAAGAACTTTGAACGTTTCTTCAAGTGCAGTTGCAAAAACCATCAAGCACCATGACGAAACTGGCTCTCATGAGGACCGCCACAGGAAAGGAAGACCCAGTTACCTCTGCTGCAGAGGATAAGTTCATTAGAGTTTCCAGCCTCAGAAACTGCAGCCCAAATCAGAGTTCAAGTAACAGACATCAACTGTTCAGAGGAGAATAAGGCTTTCATGTCTGAATTGCTGCAAAGAAAACACTGCCAAAGGACACGAATAATAAAAGACTTGCTTGGGCCAAGAAACACGAGCAATGGACATTAGACCGGTGGAAATCTGTCCTTTGGTCTGAAGTCCAAATTTGAGATTTTTGGTTCCAACCACCGTGTCTGTGAGACGCAGAGTAGGTGAACGAATGATCTCCACGTGTGGTTCCCACCGTGAAGCATGGAGGTGGTGTGATGGTGCTTTGCTGGTGACACTGATTTGTTTAGAATTCAAGGCACAGCATTCTGCAGCAAAACCATCCTATCTGGTTTGGCCTTAGTGGGACTATAATTGGTTTTCAACAGGACAATGACCCAACACACCTCCAGGCTGTATAAGGGCTATTTGATCAAGATGGAGAGTGATTGAGTGCTGCATTAGATGACCTGGCCTCCACAATTACCAGACAATCAGCATGTGGGAACTCCATCAAGACTGCTGGAAAAGCATTCCAGGTGAAGCTGGTTGAGAGAAAGCCGAGTGTGCAAAAATGTCAAAGGCAAAGGCTGGCTACTTTGAAGAATCTAAAATATATTTTAATTTGTTTAATTGATCACATGATCCCATGTGTTATTTAATGTAGAAATGTACAACGTAGAAAATACCTTGAATGGGTAGGTGTCCAAACTTTCAACTTGTACTGTATGTAAATTATATATGTATGTATTTAATGTTCAATACATATGCAAAAACTGATGGGGTATTGTCTGTAGATGGGTGAGAAAAAACATTTAATCAATATTGAATTCAGGCTGTAACAACAAAATGTGGCATAAATTAAGGGGTATGAATACTCTCTGAAGGCACTGTATATTTACCTGTCTTAATGGCTGAGAGCTTTGCAGAGCAAGCTCAGGTGCAGCGGCAAGGTGTGAGTATGTGGGGTGTGGGTTGTGTTGAACAGGTAGGGCAGAATGGTCTGGGTTCATGTGGTGCTTATTCTGCAGTTGTGTGTTCTGTTGTCTAGGGAGTGAGGCAGGGTGTGAGTGAGTAGGTTGTTGTGTGTGTGGGTGTGTCATAACACTCTGTTGCAAAACAGCAGGGTACATCTGCAGGTGCTGTGGCAGTGTGGGTGCTGCCATGGCCAGCAGGGTTGTGGATGAGGGTATCAAGGACACAGAGGTGGGTGGCACCAGAGCGTTCCCTATATGCAGGGGGGCAAGGGGCGAGACAGAGGGGGGCAGAGTGGCAGGCTGGCCTGGGGAGAGGTAGAGAGGGGGCAGAGATGAGGCAGTGGAGGAGGGGTAGGACTGGGGAACATGGCAGGGGTGAGGGTAGGAGTCACATCCAGCCAGAGGTGTCACCACTTGGATGTTGGGATACGGTGAGGGAAACTGGGAGGAGAAGAAAAGGGTAGAATATGAAAGCAATCAGAAACCAGGGTCTGGAGTATGGAACCCAATGGTGTTTCCAGTTATGTTCCATACTGCAAACCGATCAGGCAAGCAAAAGGCAAACATACCATATTCCCAATATAGTGCACAGCTTTTGACAAAAGCACTGCACTATATGAGGTATAGGATGCCATCAGACAAAGAAAGAGATACCCCAAGCTATACTCAACTAAGAACCAAAGTACTCTCAGCTTGAGGAGGTCAGTTAAAAAAATATATACAGTACCAGTCAAAAGTTTGGATACCTTCTCATTCAAGGGTTTTTCTTTATTTCACTATTTTCTACATTGTAGAATCAAACTATGAAATAACATATGGAATCGTGTAGTAACCCCAAAAATATATTGTAGATTCTTCAAAGTAGCCACCCTTTGCCTTGACAGCTTTGCACACTCTTGGCATTCTCTCAACCAGCTTCACCTGGAATGCTTTCCCAACAGTATTGAAGGAGTTCCCACATATGCTTTTCCTTCACTCTGCAGTCCAAAGCATCTCAACCCTTAAATGAGTACATGTCCAAACCTTTGACTGGCAACATGTAATTAGCACATCTACGTACATAGAGTTGGCTACATACAGTATGGTACCAAAAAAAAAGTGAATAAAGGACAATCCATCCCTGGTAGCAGTGAAAGTGAAAGGGAGGGGTTACCTGTGAAAGGTGTGTTGGTGGAAGAGAAGTGGACATCTGGAGTGGCTGCAACTGCAGAGGGTCAGAGGCCTGAGCCAATGGCTTCTGAGGAGGCAGTGCCTGGGCAGGCAGACTAGATAATGATTGGTGGTGCTGGGGAAGGCTTTGACCCCCAGGGACATTCTACAGACAGAATACAAGAGAGCGAGCGAGAGAAAAAGAGCGAGAGAGAACAAGAAGTGGGGTGAGGGGTCGGCCTCCGGTTACATCTCTCAATTGGATATCTGCTTTTCCTGCTATTGACCCAATCAGAATCAGGCTCACATTTCCCATCCTGTCCTTGGAGTCAGCCAGCATGTGGCTGTTACTGCAGCACACTCCAGACACAGAACAGGCCCGAGGGACTGAGGAGCTGGCAGATGCAGCGGATAAAAACACTATTGTTTTCATTATAGTTCCGATTATGTCGCCGTTTGGCCACGCTCAGATGAAACCCCTACTACTTGCTCTGTGATTGGCCAAACGTCCTCATCCCAGGAGCAACAGACAGGCAAACCAACAGTATTGTCATAACTAAACACTGTTCATCTGACACAAAGGACGTACAGTGCATTCGTTTTCTCTTCCTCCGACAGTGTTATTTAGGTGATTTTGACAGTGTATATTGAGACGAAGGGAGATCTACCTGGTTCGGGAAAGCTGGGTTGTGGAGATAGAGTTGGTACTATGAGAAATGAAAACAGGATCAGAGAACTGAAACTTTACTCAAAGGGGAGCACTGTACTGGGCAGTTTCTCCGCCGGGGAGAGGTAATTACTTTTGCCCAACTATATATCGATCCCTAGCCTTACACACTCCATGAAGAGAACGCCTCAGGTTGAAATTGGGCAACTTGCTAAGTTACTGAAGACTCCTTCAACCTCATATTGAACTCACCTGCTGGCCTGGGGGTAGTGGGGCCACCTGGATCTGGCTGTGCTGTGCAGTAGTCCCAGTCTGTTGTTGCATTATGGGGGCCACTGGGTAGGTCTGTGGGTCTGCGGCCTGCTGTGGAGCCTGAGCAGATGGATAGGCCTGACCCATCACACTGGGTTGGAGTGATGTGTAGCCTTGCACCATTGCAGCCTGTGTGGCTGTGGGTGGGTAGCTCTGTGAAGCAGCCTGTTGTGTGTGTGGATCTGAGGGTGGGTAGCTCTGTGAAGCAGCCTGTTGTGGCTGTGCTGTGCCACCTGAGGGTGGGTAGCTCTGTGAAGCAGCCTGTTGTATGTGTGGGGCTGAGGGTGGGTAGCTCTGAGAAGCAGAGTTCTGTTGCCCCATCAGGGGTACAGAACTGGGGTAACTCTGGAGGGTTGAACCTTGCTGCTCAGTATGGGCAGGTGACTGGTAGCGCTGGACAACTGGAGCCTGTTGGACAGTAGGCTTGACCATTGGCTGGCTGTGTTGGGGTAGGGGGACCTGCACAGTCGGTTGGCTGTGCTGCATGGGACTATCCTGTTGGACAGCGGTCTGTGCCATTTGCTGGTGGTGTTGCTGCTGAATGGGGACCTGCACTGTCTGTTGTCTGTGAAGCATGGGACTAGACTGGCCAGGCTGCAGAATGGGAGGCATAGCTTTGTCTGAGAGGCTGTGTGGGGCTGGGCAAGGCACAACAGAAGCTAGAGGTTGTGTTGCTACACTGGGGGTCCAAGTAGGGAGAATGGGTATAGGTACTGTGTGGACCACAGTTGAGGCTACAGATGCATAACTCTGTGTGGGTGCAGTCTGTTGGAGATGCCCCACTGGAGTGGAGTAGTTCTGTGCAGCTGGTTGTGAGGGTTTTGTTGCTGCTGCTATGGTAGCGGCCAATACAGTCTGTTGGACAGACAAGGCTGCTGCTTCTGAGAAGCTTGCTGGTGTTGGGTTTTGTTGCAGAGTTGGAGCTGCGTAGCTCGCTGCAGTTTGAGTCAGCTGTTGCAGAGCTGGAGCAACATAACTCTGTGGAGTTGGTGTCCCCTGGATTGGCATTGTTTCTACTGTGTAGCTTGCTGCGGTGTGTGACTGCTGCGGGGGCATGGTTGTCGCTGAAAAGCTTGCTGCAGGCTGTTGAAGTGGTACATTTGTAGTTGTATAACTTGTTGCTGTCTGTTGCTGAGGTGGAGCTAGGTAGCTCTGTCCGGTATGATTCTGTTGCAGGGGAATGCTTGATGCAGAGTAACTTGCTGAGGCTGGGGTGTGTTGTAAAGCTACAGCTGATAAGCTGGCTGTGGTGGGTGTCTGTTGAATGACCTGGGGAGCGATGGGGTAGCTGTGGCCAGGCTGGAGGTATTGCAGGTGGGTGTGCGGGGCCGGGGCAGGCTGGCTCCGGAGAGACGCATGGTTCTGGAGCAAGGTGTGCACAGCACTGGACTGAGAGGAGAGAGAGACACATTAAAGGACAAAGACACATTGGGGGCGCTTTAAGGCCCTCGTTAAAATGTACTGTATTTGACAGTGACGTGTTCTCCAAACTTGGAACAATATAGATAGACATCCTCTACAAGAGGAAAACCCAATATGAGCCAAAATAAATACACAGGATGATAATGAGTGGCTGAAGGATTAAAATAAAGTTTTTAAAAACACCCAGACAATGGCAGGGTTAACAGAAGAGGCAGCAGGTGTGCACTACAATAAGGAGGTATGGGAAAGGGAAGAGGGGATATGAGAGGTTAGAGGGGACACAGCAGCATTCATTCCCTTGGTTTGCAGCAGCCATCTGTTCATTCACCGAGGACGTTCCATGGGTAAGTCGATATGAGCGAGTGTAGAAGGATGGGTTTTGCATTCTGGCATTCGGTCAGTAAAGCAGAAAGAGAAGACATTAACAGGCCAGCTCAAGTTGGCAGCGGGTTAGAGAGTTAGTCAGTCAGCAGTATCTATGGTTCTCCAGAGAACCAGCTTGTCCCAAAGCACACCAGTAGAACCATGGACTTCTATGATAGTTTGAAGCTGAGCAGAAGAGACAGCAGGGTCCAGTCCCATGACAGCACTAAAACAGAGCCCCTTCTACAGGTCTAAGCAGGAAGTGAAGACTACAGGAGTCAGCTCTACAGGTTGAGCTGAGGGTATCTCAGTAGTCTAAAGTAACTTCCTCTCCTCACCTGCTTTAACACATCTGCACTAACATCAATGAATTGGACAAATGAAAGCAAATTCTTTGTTGGCATCTGCCATATTACTTTCACCTATCCTTTGTTGTCTGTTCAGTGCAGATGAATGAAAGATACTGAGCGAAAGCTACTTTAGACTATTGTGAGATGCAGCCCTAGTCTCCCTGTGTGACCTACCACTCCCAGGGGCCCGGTGGCTCGGTGCTCCCCAGCGCAGTAGCTGGCCCTGCGGTCCTGTGTGGGCCTGGCCAGAGGAGGTGTAGTGTGGCCACCACTGAAGCTGCCTCTCTGGGGTAAGTTCAGACTCCCATCCCCATAGTTCTTGGCAGGCTGCTGGGCTGCAGGCAGGTGGAGGAGGGAGGGTTGGCCCTTGTTGGATAGGGTGGTTTTACGGCTGATGATGTTCATCAGGTTCTGTTGTAGTAAGAAGAGGTCAGAGCAGTCACTTCCTATTTGACTTTGACCTTTCACCCCTCCTGATCCTGCAGTTGTCGCTACCCCACAGGGGTGTGGTGGGAAGGGAAAGGCGATGTGCTGCTTGTGCCCTCCTTCTTGTGACTTCAGCAGCAGCAGAGAGAAGCAGGCCTGGCAGAGGTGCTTTCTGGGTGTGCCTTGGTGGTGATGATGATGGGCAGAGTTTCGACTCAGCAGGGTGCTGAAGTCTGAATGCCTCCGCCCACCTGACACAGATTTAACCCTGCTCGCATTGGTGGCTTCCAATGTCTGGGATTCAACAGAAGAGTCACTAAGACGCCGGGCCTCAGAGTGTGTGGGGTCAGGGAGGGCCAGGAGGGGGGCAGGCAACGCACTCGGAAAAGGGGTGCAGTCCTCTGCCTCGGAGCGGAACTCAGATGGGCTGCTCTCTGTTTGGTTGTCTGGTGATGTGGGGGCAGGACTGGCAGCTCTCGGTGGGCTGCAGGGCCCAGAGGTCAGAGGTTGCAGGAGCATATGAAGAGTGACGTTGTTGCCCCTTAGAGTGTCAATGACAGAGGCACTCCCTCTCCTTGCCCCTGCTCCTACCCCCACTCGGAGCTCTGGCCCGAGTGCTCCTTTCCACCCCTCGCTCTTTTCACAGGAGCGGGGGCGTGCTGAAGCCAAATACAGACCACTGCGTTGATGCTGAGCCCATACAGGGACCCACGGGCAAAACATGTTACTCAAAACACAATCAAAAACAGATTGAAGAAATTCGACAAATTCACAATAAAAAAAAAACATGAAAATGGAATAGGGTGGAGATTAATTGGAGAATTCTGAGCAAATGAGCTGCAGTGACTCTTTAGGTTGGGCATAAACATAAATGTACCTATGTTATTACATTTGTAATAAAATGAGGATCCAAATGTGTGTGAGCATATGCCACATATGTGATGGGTATTACTGTGCAAATGAGGATGTACTTTATGTGCACGTGCTCAGTGTGTAGAGTGTATGTATGGTATGTCCTGTGTGTGTATTAGTGGGGTACATTTATGTTAATGACCCTGTGTATAGTGCACGTGCCCTAGGTGCGAGTGTGTGTGGTACAGACCTGCTGCGTTGCCTTGGTGATGGGCTCCACTAGGGACTGGTAGAGGACATTGTGTTGGCTGCTGTGGGAGTCAGAGTACACAGCGGAGCCCAGGCCGCTGTCAAACGTACTGTCTGCTACAGACATACAAAGATTGGGGGTTAGTCTTTACACACAAAGGAGACTGAGCGAGAGAGTTTACTCAGACACAAACAAGCACTAACCACCGTATAATAGAAACTACTGTCAAAGATTAATTCCACCACGTGCCACAAAGAGCACGGTGTCAAGTGTATGTGACAGTGGGAGGTGTAAGTCTTGTGGGGTTTCACTCGTTGCATGTCATTCCGCATGATCTGTGTGTCAGTGGTGTCTCACATGTGACAGAGGTGGCACTGGCTGGAAGGTTACACAGCCTGGCGTGCTGGTCTGCCTCTGGCTCCAGCAGAGGGGACTGTACTGCCTGTGTAGCTCCAGCAGAGGCCCCCTGGGCCGGGGCTGACTGGGCCCCGAGTCCTGCCTCTCCTATGTCCACTGGGGGTCCTGCCAATACGGACCTCTCTCTCCTCCATTTGATCAGCGCTACACGGTCTCGGATAGACTTCCCCACGATCTTAGCATCACTCTCATGGAAGAACCCAGATTCCACCTATCGGGGAGAGGAGTGTAGGAAGAAGAGTATTTTTAGAGTCAATGTGTTAGAGGAAGAGTTGAGAAAACAGGAGAGAGATGGGAGGAGGGAGCAGGAAAGGGAAGAGTTGGAGAATCTATTGTGAGGAAGGGGGGTTTAAAAAATAAAAATATATATATATATATATATTTTTTTTAAAATACTGTCAGCAGCTGGGTTCAGAGGATTCAGGCAAAATAGTCTGCCTCTGTGTAGAATACAGGACAGGTGCATTTAAACCAGGGGGTAGGCAACTAGACTCAGCCACGGGCCGATTTTTATTGGAGAAAATATTTGTGGGGCTAGAACATAATTATAATTTGTACACTGCAAATTGACCACAACCCAAACAGTAGTACTGCGCGATTAACCGAAATGTCAGTTATTTTTCACACAATTGACTAACATTGTTTTTTTTCTTCCCTTCTGTTCGCTCAATACACAGTTTCTCTTAGAGATAAATTCAATCAAGCACAAACTGCGATGTAGTAGGAAAATGTGGCAACTAAATACAAAGGCTATAATCCATTGCGCGCCTACTTGTCCAGTCTGGATTTCTTTTACGCCTCCTACGTAAAAGACAGAAGAATGCACGAATGAAAGAGAACCCACGAAGCAACTGCTCTCTACGTGAAAATACATGATCTAAGTGATTGATAGTTGGTATTCAGTCATAAAAGGTTGCCTTATTTACTCTGAAGAACTACTAAAATAGTGATTTTGTCAGACAGCAGCTCTACAGAGATGAGATGACTTGGAAAGAAATAAGTCTTAAAATAAACAAATGTAATAATATACACAACTGAAATATTTGAAAGTAATGTGAATAAATAGTAAATAGGTAGTAACAGGCAGTTATTCTGTGTTGTTTACAGCATTCAACTCACATAACACATAGCATTGCATGTTAATTTATTGGGATACTTGGGAACAGATTTCCTAAAAGTTTTTGATGTTATAATTTACTAAAAACTTTGTGGTGGCCCAAGGGCCACCTGTTGCCAACCTTGTATTTAGACCAGGGAAGATATGGAAGGCTAAAATAAGGAGTTTTTTTTTTTAGGCGGTTTGGAATTAAATGACTCATTAATAGGAATCATGGCCTGCCATAAAATGTTTCAAAAAGCTTTCTGTTTTGGCACAGGCGGGCAAATGGATTTATTTTATTGAGTACGAGTCCCATATCTTTAACACGATCATTTTGCTTTTAAGACCTTTGTTCACAGTAATTTAAGATGAAGTAATTTAATCAACACAACTGAATAAAACCTGACATAAACCATGTCCTGAATAAGAAACCAAAAGGAGCTCTGAGTAGCAGAGTGCATGACCGGAGACAAGAGCCCCGTTGATAAACTACATCTCCCATGATGCCCGTCTGTAGAGAAATTAGTCATCGTAGGGTGACAAGGGGTGATTGGAGATTGAGGATGCACCGTCTGCATGCTCCATGTGCTGTGGGCCACATTCTCCCCCTCTCCTCCAAAACGACCATTACAGCTAGACCATAATTCCCCCAGCATGGGGAGATGTCAGGATAGAGGGAGGCAAGCAGGTCAGCTTGCTGTCTGACAAAATAATCGATGGCCCTGATTCTCAGTAACACTAAGCACTGCAGCCAGACCCATTCACAACGGAAATGAACACTCACGACAGCCTGGCCCGTTGACAAAAGGACAGCTTAACAAACTGAACACACACAAAACTATGGTCAAGCGCACACACACAAACCCAAGCCTGTCCCAAACACAAATAGCCTACAGGGTCAAATAAACACTATAGAATCTATTCACAGCATAAAAACACCAGAAACTCATGAGCTCACTAATACAAACACAGACAACCATAAAATGAAGGTCACCCAGACATGGTCAAACAATGACAATGATTAGTGGCTGTTCTTCCTGACTTGATAGAATAGACCGTGATGCTGAGGCACGAGAAGAGCGATTCAAACCAGGCACATCTCTGGTGACCATCACAATGAGATATGAAGAATACAAACGAAGAGAAGTCTGCTCATGGCCGTTTTGAACAGTCGCTACACAACATAAGAGGACAAACAGATGGAGTTAATCCAGGCCAAAATAAAGACAACACTTCTTCCTTTTATACAATTAACACCACAGACAGGTGTACATGACCAAAAGTTTGTGGACACCTGCTTGTCAAACATCTAATTCCAAAATGAGGTTGAAAGCAACAACCAATGACGGTGCCACGTTGAAAAACACTGAGCTCATCAGTAAAGCATTCTAATGCCAATGTTTGTCATGTTTGCATGGCTGTGTGCTTGATTCTACACATCTGTCAGAAATGGGTGTGACAAACTGCCGAATCCACTACTCTTTTGCACTTCATAACCCTCTGCCATCTGCAAGCGTCCAGTGAGACTATTTCTAGTTTCACTACAGAGGCAGTGTTTTATCCCAGTGCTCCTCAACCTGGTATAAAGCCCATACCTGCTTTCACTTAAACAGCTTGAACAAAGTCTGAAATAAGTTAGATGTTGGGTCTGAGAACAATCTATAGGAGAAAACAGTAGCTAGGTCCATCAGAAATGTAAAACCACACCAAGAGCCTGAGCACTCTAATGTTATCACTGGGTTAATTAAGTACAGAGAGAAATATGCTACCTCTCTGGCCCAGTGTTTTGTCACAAGGCATGACCAGGTCTTATCTGATGGTGGAAAAAAAGAAAAAAAGACAACTCCTGGAAGTACAAATCGTATCACTGCCAATCTGCATGAGGGCACATTCCCTGATGAGATCAGAGCACTGTTGGCACACTGTCTACCTGGACTCAACAGACCTCTGCTGCCCTCCACGACAAGTAACCCAACACAGACCTCTGCTGCCCTCCACGACAAGTAACCCAACACAGACCTCTGCTGCCCTCCACGACAAGTAACCCAACACAGACCTCTGCTGCCCTCCACGACAAGTAACCCAACACAGACCTCTGCTGCCCTCCACGACAAGTAACCCAACACAGACCTCTGCTGCCCTCCACGACAAGTAACCCAACACAGACCTCTGCTGCCCTCCACGACAAGTAACCCAACACAGACCTCTGCTGCCCTCCACGACAAGTAACCCAACACAGACCTCTGCTGCCCTCCACGACAAGTAACCCAACACAGACCTCTGCTGCCCTCCACGACAAGTAACCCAACACAGACCTCTGCTGCCCTCCACGACAAGTAACCCAACACAGACCTCTGCTGCCCTCCACGACAAGTAACCCAACACAGACCTCTGCTGCCCTCCACGACAAGTAACCCAACACAGACCTCTGCTGCCCTCCACGACAAGTAACCCAACACAGACCTCTGCTGCCCTCCACGACAAGTAACCCAACACAGACCTCTGCTGCCCTCCACGACAAGTAACCCAACACAGACCTCTGCTGCCCTCCACGACAAGTAACCCAACACAGACCTCTGCTGCCCTCCACGACAAGTAACCCAACACAGACCTCTGCTGCCCTCCACGACAAGTAACCCAACACAGACCTCTGCTGCCCTCCACGACAAGTAACCCAACATGGTTACATTTGATAAATAATGACAACCACACAGACTTGAGAAATATTGTGATGAGGTTCAAAGAATCAGAAATTCTAAAATATATTTTTATGCAGGTCAAATTCATACTCTACCTTGGATTGTCTGTTCAACCAGTCTAACACTATAATACACACGTCTTCAACCATCCATCTTACCATCTCTTGGGCTACGCCCTCTGGTGTCTCTTTCTCCAGTTCAAAGGTGAACTCAATTGCGCCACTCTCCTTGTACTTCCCCTTCAGCTTCTTGGGGTCTTCCACCCACAGTTTCAGGGCGATAGCTTCCTTCTTCCCATCATCATCCTCTGCCAGCTCCACCCGCACCCCTGTGTCCTCTGCAAAGAAGGCATGGTTCAGCAGGTCCTTTATAGAGTACCTGGGAGAAAGGAACAAGAAAAACAACCTTCACCACTGTGATAACATGGCTCCAACTGATCTTCTGTTGTCATTTCAGAGATTAGGCCAACATTAAATAAATGAGACGAAAGTCAGTCTGAAAGTACAAAGTGACTCAATAGTTATGTCATGCACGAGCTGAAAAACAGACTCCGCTGGGCACCAATGTTTTCAGTGTTTCCGTCTGTACACAGCCATAAGAACAGGATAAGCCCTTATCTAAGAGTACCCTCCATTTATTAGCTGCCAGGACAAGGACAGAGAGCACAGCACACAACCTCAGTATGAAAACCTGAAAAAAAGGGGGTTCTAAGGGATATTTTCTCCTCCGTATCAAACCAATTATTCAACTTAGCAGAGGACACCCTACAGATCGGGAGGGTAGATTGCAATGTTGTTGAGAGCACTGACTATCATCGCTGTGGTGATAGGACGTGGGCAGGATGATGCGAGGTGCGGAGGGACGGCAGGGCACCTTGGGGGCCCTGTGGCCGAGAGGCGGGTACAGTCACTCACCGCTCCTCTTTCTTTTGGCAGATGCACTCGCCAATAATCTCCTTGATTTCAGGATCCACAACCTTGTTGAAGCTGGCAGGCTTCACTCCCTGAGAACAGAGAAAGGAAAACAAATCATTCAGAGGGAAGGCCAGACTCGGTGAGTAAGTATTGTGGGGGAAAAAACAAAGGGTAAAAACAGAGCGAGATGGCCACATATTATCATGCTGTTCTGGTGACTATGACCAAAGGTTATATGGTTTCCAAATGTGGTCTTAGTTTGCACACCTCATTTTAAGTTATTGCATCCTGACTTTGGGAGTTTTCTTGATATGGAGACATGCACAAAACGAGTCCTTAAAAACCTACATCACATTTCAGGTGTCATCTATATCACTTGTCAGATCGTTAATGTTTTAATCAAGACCCTTTCCGCAACTATATGGACAAAAATAAAAATGTATTTTCAGGAACTGGCACATTCATACAGATGCAAATATGTACTGCATGTAGTCTGGTTTATAGCTAGAGGTTTCCCTTTGATAAAGGAGCTATAAATAACCTTCTCTGGTCTCTCCAGGGCACTGATATGCATAGAGTAAAGAAGACAGTGAAACACTGCCTCTTCCAGAAAGAGGGAGTTGTGTGTTTAATAGCAGGTGGATATAGCCTGGTAACGTGGTAGCCTGGTCCCAGATATGTATAGTGCATTCAGACCCCTTCCCGCTTTCAACATTGTTAAGTTACAGCCTTATTCTAAAATGGATTAACTTATTTTCCCCTCAACCTACACATAATACCCCAGAATGACAAATCAAAAACTTTTTTAGAAATATTTGCAAATGCATTAAATAAAAATAAAATGTCACATTTGCATAAGTATTCAGATCCTTTACTCAGAATTTGTTGAAGCACCTTTGGCAGCGATTACAGCCGAGTCTTCTTGGGTAGGACGCTACAAGCTTGGCAATCCTCAAGCTCTGTCAGGTTGGATGGGGAGCGTCACTGCACAGCTATATTCAGGTCTCTTGAGAGATGTTCGATCGGGTTCAAATCCAGGCTCTGGCTGGGCCACTCAGGGACATCCAGAGACTTGTCCCGAAGCCACTCCTGCATTGTATTGGCTGTGTGCTTAGGGTTGTTGTCCTGTTGTAAGATGAACCTTCGCCCCAGTCTGAGGTACTGAGCACTGGAGCAGGTTATCAAGGATCTCTGTACTTTTCTCGGTTCATCTTTCCCTCAATCCTGACTAGTCTCCCAGTCCCTGCCACTGAAAAGCATCCCCTCAGAATGATGCTGCCACCATGCTTGACCATATGAATAGTGTCAGGTTTCCTCCAGACATGACACTTGGCATTCAGGCCAAAGGAGTTCAATCCTGGTTTCATCAGACCAGAGAATCTTGTTCCTCGTGGTCAGAGTCCTTTAGGTGCATTTTGGCAAACTGACATAAGCAGGCTGTTATGTGCCTTTAATGAGGAGTGGCA
Organism: Oncorhynchus tshawytscha; assembly: GCF_018296145.1. NCBI lineage: Eukaryota > Metazoa > Chordata > Actinopteri > Salmoniformes > Salmonidae > Oncorhynchus > Oncorhynchus tshawytscha. Next base: position 27,582,149 of record NC_056450.1, on the reverse strand, counting down.
TCCATCTGGACACTACCATAAAAGGCCTGATTGGTGGATGCTGCAGAGATGGTTGTCCTAGAAGTTCCTCCCGTCTCCTCAGAGGAACTGAGCTCTGTCAGAGTGACCATTGGGTTCTTGGTCACCTCCCTGAACAAGGCTCTTCTCCCCCGATTTCTCAGTTTGGCCAGCTCTAGGAAGAGTCTTGGTGATTCCAAACTTCTTCCATTTAAGAATGGAGGCCACTGTGTTCTTGGGGACCTTCAATTCTTCCTCAAATCTTTGCCGACACAATTCTGTTGTTTCGGAGCTCTACGGAGAATACCTTCAACCGCATGGCTTTGTTTTTGCTCTGACATGCACGGTCAACTGTGGGATCTTATATAGACAGGTGTGAGCATTTCCAAATCAGTTGAATATATCACAGATGGACTCCAATCAAGTTGTAGAAACAGCAAGGATGCTCAATGGAAACACGATGCACCTGAGCTCAATTTCAAGTCTCATAGCAAAGGGTCTGATTACTTACGTAAATAACTCAAGTCTGTTTGATATATTCAATACATTTGCAAAAAAATATTTAAATCAATTTTAGAAGGCTGTAACGTAGAGAAAAGTGGACTGAAAACTTTGACGGCAGTGTATATGCCTTAGCCAACTGCTCTGACTATCTTCAGCATAGGCATGTGCTTTAGAGACACGTCCTCTGATTATCATTGATAAGGCTAGTCAGACGTCAGCTAAAGCACAGATCTGAAACCAGGATAAGGTGAGTCACTCCATTCCAGCAGTGCCTGCCAAGTTTAAAGAGCGCAAAATCAATACCCGTCATCAAATATATCATGACTCCAAACCCACCCCCATCTAAAAACAGTTTGCTGCATGTGTTCTTCCTCACTGGCATATAGTGGAATACACCCTCAAGGCTGGATCTGTGAAGAACTGCTGGGGGTTCTAGATGGGGCTGCGGCGGTCACGGAATTTAGTCAGACAGTTATTTGCTTGACAATCACCGCCAGTCAAGGTAACTGGCCGTTAATTAACAAACACATTCAGCATCTCCTGGCTTGCACACATAGCGTACAAGCCCAATGAAGACCTTTGGATTTAAACTTTTTACATAGTATGAAGAATACAATTGAACAAAGCAGAAAAATATAAAAAGGATACTTTCCTCAAATCAAATTGTATTTGTCACATGCGCAGAATACAACAGGTATAGAACTTTCTGTGAAATGCTTACTTACAAGGCCTTAACCAACCATGCAGTTCAACAATAACAAGGCTATACACAGGGGGTACCAAGTCAATGTGCGGGGGTACAGGTTGGTCGAGGTCATTCAATGGACTATGCATAGATAACAGAAAGTAGAAGCAGTGAAAAAACAAAGCTTGGGGGGGTCAATGTAAATAGTCCAGGTGGCCATTTGATTAATTGTACAGCAGTCATATGGCTTGGGGGTAGTAGCTCTAAAAGGAGCCTTTTAGTCCACCTAGTATATAGGTCCTGGATGTCAGGAAGCTTGGCCCCAGTGATGTACTGGGTCGTACGCACTACCCTCTGTAGCGCCTTACGGTCAGATGCCGAGCAGTTGCCATACCAGGCGGTGATGCAACTGGTCAGAATGCCATCGATGGTGCAGCTGAAGAACTTTGAGGATCTGGGGACCCAAGACAAATCTTTTCATTCTCCTGAGGAGGAAAAAGGTGTTTTAGTGCCCTCTTCACAACAGTCTTGGGGTGTTTGGACCATGATAGTTTGTTGGTGATATACACCAAGGAACTTGAAACCCTCGTCCCGCTCCACTTCAGTCCCATCGATGTGAATGGATGCGTGTTCAGCCCTCCTTTTCCTGTAGTCCACGATCAGCTACTTTGTCTTGTTCACATTGAGAGGTTGTTGTCCTGATACTACACTGCCAGGTCTCTGACCTCCCTATAGACTGTCGCATCATTGTCGGTGATCAGGCCTAACACTGTTGTGTCATCAGCAAACTTAATGGTGTTGGAGTCGTGCTTGTCCACGCAGTCTTGGGATAAACAGGGAGTACAGGAGGGGACTAAGCATGCACCCCAGACGGGCCCCAGTGTTGAGGATAAGTACGGTGGATGTGTTCTTACCTACCCTTACCGCCTGGGGTCGGCCCGTAAGGAGGTCCAGAATCTAATTGCGGAGGGAGTCCCAGGGGCTTTAGCGTAGTGATGAGCTTTGTGGGCACTGGTGTTGAACACTGAGCTGCAGTCAATGAATAACACTCACATAGGTGTTCCTTTTGTCCAGGTGGAAAAGGGCAGTGTGGACTGCGATTGAGATGGCATCATCTGTGGATCTGTTGGGGCGGTATGCGAATTGGAGTGGGTCTAGGGTTTCTGGCATGATGGTGTTGATGTGAGCCATGACCAGCCTACCAAAGTATTTGAGGGAGTGCGCACAAACCTTGGCCTATATGTTTTGATTTTTAATATATTCTAAAAAGATACATGGATGCGATTAATTATAGTTTGAAAAAAGTTGCATGAAAGGCAGGAGCTCTGCTTTGTTTCTTGTGCAGGCTGTGAATCAGTCTCTCATTCACAATTTGACAAGCACTTGATAATGCTTCGAATTTCCCAGCAGCATCCCCATTGTGTGGCCTAATGCTCCTTAAAACAAATCCATGCCTTTTGTGGCTGTTGTGCCCTTGGGCTGCATATAATAATTTGAATTCCCTTCTCCTTTATCTATAGTTAAAGCTGTGGTATATCAGAACTTAAACCATGGGTATGACAACAAAAAATGCACTGGTAACCAGTTTATAATAGCAATAAGGCACCCCGGGGGTTTGTGGTATATGGCCAACGAATGTATCCAGGCTCTCAGTGTTGAATCATGCTTAAGAGCCCTTAGCCGTGGCATACTGGCCATATACCATACCTTCTTGTGCCCTATTGCTTAATCATAGCAGTCAAACAAGTTTAGTCAACATCCATTGATAGAAAATATAATTTGCCCTTAAACTCAGAATTTTCCCTTGCGACATATTCAAATAATTTTATTACAACGTCATAGCTCTCAATAATTCTTATTTTGAGGGAAACCAATTCTTTCGTCTAATGTCGTTACAAGTTCCTTGATTGTCAAGATAACGTTATGAAAAAGGTTGTGTAAATATGGCAACGTTTTGGGGAAAATAAAATTGTGCTAGTCCTTAATTTAGTTATGTTTTTATTTGTAATAATAAAAAGATATATTCCACTGTAACATTCAAATCAAATCAAATTTTATTTGTCACATACACATGGTTAGCAGATGTTAATGCGAGTGTAGCGAAATGCTTGTGCTTCTAGTTCCGACAATGCAGTAATAACGAGCAAGTAATCTAACTAACAATTCCAAAAAAACTACTGTCTTATACACAGTGTAAGGGGATAAAGAATATGTACATAAGGATATATGAATGAGTGATGGTACAGAGCAGCATAGGCAAGATACAGTAGATGATATCGAGTACAGTATATACATATGAGATAAGTATGTAAACCAAGTGGCATAGTTAAAGTGGCTAGTGATACATGTATTACATAAGGATGCAGTCGATGATATAGAGTACAGTATCAACGTATGCATATGAGATGAACAATGTAGGGTAAGTAACATTATATAAGGTAGCATTGTTTAAAGTGGCTAGTGATATATTTACATAATTTCCCATCAATTCCCATGATTAAAGTGGCTGGAGTAGAGTCAGTGTCATTGACAGTGTGTTGGCAGTAGCCACTCAATGTTAGTGGTGGCTGTTTAACAGTCTGATGGCCTTGAGATAGAAGCTGTTTTTCAGTCTCTCGGTCCCAGCTTTGATGCACCTGTACTGACCTCGCCTTCTGGATGACAGCGGGGTGAACAGGCAGTGGCTCGGGTGGTTGATGTCCTTGATGATCTTTATGGCCTTCCTGTAGCATCGGGTGGTGTAGGTGTCCTGGAGGGCAGGTAGTTTGCCCCCGGTGATGCGTTGTGCAGACCTCACTACCCTCTGGAGAGCCTTACGGTTGAGGGCGGTGCAGTTGCCATACCAGGCGGTGATACAGCCCGCCAGGATGCTCTCGATTGTGCATCTGTAGAAGTTTGTGAGTGCTTTTGGTGACAAGCCGAATTTCTTCAGCCTCCTGAGGTTGAAGAGGCGCTGCTGCGCCTTCCTCACGATGCTGTCTGTGTGAGTGGACCAATTCAGTTTGTCTGTGATGTGTATGCCGAGGAACTTAAAACTTGCTACCCTCTCCACTACTGTTCCATCGATGTGGATGGGGGTGTTCCCTCTGCTGTTTCCTGAAGTCCACAATCATCTCCTTAGTTTTGTTGACGTTGAGTGTGAGGTTATTTTCCTGACACCACACTCCGAGGGCCCTCACCTCCTCCCTGTAGGCCGTCTCGTCGTTGTTGGTAATCAAGCCTACCACTGTTGTGTCGTCCGCAAACTTGATGATTGAGTTGGAGGCGTGCATGGCCACGCAGTCGTGGGTGAACAGGGAGTACAGGAGGGGGCTCAGAACGCACCCTTGTGGGGCCCCAGTGTTGAGGATCAGCGGGGAGGAGATGTTGTTGCCTACCCTCACCACCTGGGGGCGGCCCGTCAGGAAGTCCAGTACCCAGTTGCACAGGGCGGGGTCGAGACCCAGGGTCTCGAGCTTGATGACGAGCTTGGAGGGTACTATGGTGTTGAATGCCGAGCTGTAGTCGATGAACAGCATTCTCACATAGGTATTCCTCTTGTCCAGATGGGTTAGGGCAGTGTGCAGTGTGGTTGAGATTGCATCGTCTGTGGACCTATTTGGGCGGTAAGCAAATTGGAGTGGGTCAAGGGTGTCAGGTAGGGTGGAGGTGATATGGTCCTTGACTAGTCTCTCAAAGCACTTCATGATGACGGATGTGAGTGCTACGGGCGGTAGTCGTTTAGCTCAGTTACCTTAGCTTTCTTGGGAACAGGAACAATGGTGGCCCTCTTGAAGCATGTGGGAACAGCAGACTGGTATAGGGATTGGTTGAATATGTCCGTAAACACACCGGCCAGCTGGTCTGCGCATGCTCTGAGGGCGCGGCTGGGGATGCCGTCTGGGCCTGCAGCCTTGCGAGGGTTAACACGTTTAAATGTCTTACTCACTTCGGCTGCAGTGAAGGAGAGACCGCATGATTCCGTTGCAGGCCGTGTCAGTGGCACTGTATTGTCCTCAAAGCGGGCAAAAAGTTATTTAGTCTGCCTGGGAGCAAGACATCCTGGTCCGTGACTGGGCTGGGTTTCTTCCTGTAGTCCGTGATTGACTGTAGACCCTGCCACATACCTCTTGTGTCTGAGCCGTTGAATTGAGATTCTACTTTGTCTCTGTACTGGCGCTTAGCTTGTTTGATAGCCTTGCGGAGGGAATAGTTGCACTGTTTGTATTCAGTCATGTTACCAGACACCTTGCCCTGATTAAAAGCAGTGGTTCGTGCCTTCAGTTTCACACGAATGCTGCCATCAATCCACGGTTTCTGGTTAGGGAATGTTTTAATCGTTGCTATGGGAACGACATCTTCAACGCACGTTCTAATGAACTCGCACACCGTATCAGCGTATTCGTCAATGTTGTTGTCTGACGCAATACGAAACATCTCCCAGTCCACGTGATGGAAGCAGTCTTGGAGTGTGGAGTCAGCTTGGTCAGACCAGCGTTGGACAGACCTCAGCGTGGGAGCTTCTTGTTTTAGTTTCTGTCTGTAGGCAGGGATCAACAAAATGGAGTCGTGGTCAGCTTTTCCGAAAGGGGGCGGGGCAGGGCCTTATATGCGTCGCGGAAGTTAGAGTAACAATGATCCAGGGTCTTTCCACCCCTGGTTGCGCAATCAATATGCTGATAAAATTTAGGGAGTCTTGTTTTCAGATTAGCCTTGTTAAAATCCCCAGCTACAATGAATGCAGCCTCCGGATAAATCGTTTCCAGTTTGCAGAGAGTTAAATAAAGTTCGTTCAGAGCCATCGATGTGTCTGCTTGGGGGATATATACGGCTGTGATTATAATCGAAGAGAATTCTCTTGGTAGATAATGCGGTCTACATTTGATTGTGAGGAATTCTAAATCAGGTGAACAGAAGGATTTGAGTTCCTGTATGTTTCCTTCATCACACCATGTCACGTTGGCCATAAGACATACGCCCCCGCCCCTCTTCTTACCAGAGAGATGTTTGTTTCTGTCGGCGCGATGCGTGGAGAAACCCGCTGGCTGCACCGCTTCGGATTGCGTCTCTCCAGTTAGCCATGTTTCCGTGAAGCAGAGAACGTTACAGTCTCTGATGTCCCTCTGGAATGCTACCCTTGCTCGGATTTCATCAACCTTGTTGTCAAGAGACTGGACATTGGCAAGAAGAATGCTGGGGAGTGGTGCACGATGTGCCCGTCTCCGGAGTCTGACCAGAAGACCGCTTCGTTTCCCTCTTTTTCTGAGTCGTTTTTTTTTTTGGTCGCTGCATGTAATCCACTCGGTTACACTGGTTGTAAGGCAGAACTCAGGATCCGCATCGCGAAAAACATATTCTTGGTCGTACTGATGGTGAGTTGACGCTGATCTTATATTCAGTAGTTCTTCTCGGGTGTATGTAAAGAAACCTAAGATGACCTGGGGTACTAGTGTAAGAAATAACACGTAAAAAAACAAAAAACTGCATAGTTTCCTAGGAACGCGAGCGAGGCGGCCATCTCTGTCGGCGCCGGAAGTCGGAAGTCTCTAAAAGGTATTTTGTGTACATTGTTGACAAAACATGAAAATTAAACACATTTTAATACTACTTTGTAACAAAATGTGAAAACCAAGGGATCTGAATAATTTTTCAAGGCATTGTATGTGTCTGCCATTCATAGTAGTCACAGGGCCACAATTTTTGTGTCTACCCTAGTTGTGAGAGTGTTACCTCTATAGCTGAATTGGTGTACATGTTAAAATGTGGACTCACGCTGGTAACTTTGCGATAGATCTGTGCAGCATTCTGGCACTCCGAGTAGGGGTACTCTGAGGTGGCCATCTCCAGCATACACATCCCAAAGGCATAGACGTCCACTGCCTCGTCATAGTGCTCCTCATACATCTCTGGGGCCATGAACTCTGGGGTGCCTGGGAGGACATGGGTCAAAGGTTAGAAAGGAGGACACTATTAGAATCTGTTGTCCATTTGAGAAAGACTAATAAACGACGAGACACCATGTGTTACTGATGCAGTCAGGTTGGATCTCCTACCTATGACACTCTTGGCGAAGGAGGCCCTCTTGAGCGTGGCCAGGCCCAGGTCTCCTATCTTTACGGAGCCGGTGGGGCCCGTGATGAAGATGTTGTCACACTTCAGGTCCCTGTGGATGATAGGAGGGTCCCGGGTGTGGAGGAAGTGGAGGCCCTTTAGGATCTGTCTACACCAACTCCTTAAGACCTTGGGTTTCATCACCTTGAAGCGCTTCAGATACCTACAGGAGGGAAGGACATCAGTATCACCACCCATACATTCTACAGTCTTGGGATTGATAATCAACTCAAAAAATTTTAACTTGGGGCTAACTTGGAGCAACTATTAAATGTGCATATCACCCCTTGCCTCTTTTTGCAGTACTAGGGATAAAAACAAAAGAGTCATCTGATCAATGATAAATAATACTCCAGCACACGTTGACTGGTTTGTTGGGGGGAATGCATTACAAAAAATATTTGTGTGTTGCGTTTATGAATAGATGCAGCCCAGTTACAGCCTGTTCCGTTAACCATCATCTCTCCCATCTCCAGCAAGTCTGACAGCACACTCACGTTTTGAGTGTTCCGGAGGTCATGAGCTCCGTCACCAGGACAATGCACTTCTTCCCTTTGAGGGGTGACTCCCAAAAGTCATAGAAGCGGACAATGTTGGGGTGCTGCAGCCCCTTCAGCATCTCGGCCTCCTCCTTAAACCGCTGACGCTCCACTTTGGTCAGCTTACGGTCCTGAGGGAGGGGAAGGAAGGCGACAGAGGTCAAATCCAGGCAATGTGGCCAGGAGATCAAAGAAAATATGTCTGTTTGAACCTTGGTAATTTCCAATGTTCTTCACAATCAAACGTTACAACACTATACAAACTGTGGACAGATCATGTGAAATGAAGAGGTAATTAACAGAGCATTTCCAGAGGGACCTATACGCAGGATGGGAGAGTGGGCCTACAGTATGTGCAGGAAGCGCTTCCCTTGCTCCGTCCGTTTGGTATGTCTGAGCACCATATTCAGCTCACTAATTGAAAAACAAGTTTGACCCAGCTGGTCACCCCAGGGCAATGACTACTTTGGGCAGTGAGGACCAGTACGGGAAAATGAAAGTTAATTACAATTATATATTTTACGGGGACTGAAGGCTGCCAGGCTTGCTAGGACAGACCAGATACAACTTCAATTAGCACTAAGGTGTGAAGCAAGAAGTGTCGAGGCCGTCGGGCCCAACAAGTGGTAGGAGTCTCTCACAACTTGCCCCACCCAAATTCAGAGGCCTTTGAAGTCCCCTTCTGTTGTTCAGAGACCATTCACTGGCATTTTCTACAAGAAATCTGCCTCCAGAAATAAAAGCTTCTCCCAAGTGGATGTCACACCTACTCCCGTTGCCTACTGCTTGGATTCCACCAGGCGATCTGTTCCGTCTGCCCTGGTCTGGCTCCCCGTCTGGTACAGGTACACACATTTAGCGGCTAATATGTTCTTTACCATTTGGGCATCAGATTTGCCACCAAAGCTCCTTATAGGACACATCACTGCACTCTACAGTCATAGCCAAAAGTTGAGAATGACAAATATTACATTTTCAAAAACTCTGCTGCCTCAGTTTGTATATTGGCAATTTGCATATACTCCAGAATGTTATGAAGAATGATCAGATGAATTGCAATTAATTACAAAGTCCCTCTTTGCCATTCAAATTTACTGAATCCCAAAAAATAATTTCCACTGTATTTCAGCCCTGCCACAAAAGGACCAGCCGACATCATGGCAGGGGGATTCTCTTGTTAACACAGGTGTGAATGTTGACGAGGACAAGGCTGGAGATCACTCTAATGCTGATTGAGTTCGAAAAACAGACTGGAAGCTTCAAAAGGAGGGTGGTGCTTAGAATCATTGTTCTTCCTCTGTCAATCATGGTTACCTGCAACAAAACATGTGCCGTCATCATTGCTTTACACAAAATGGGCTTCACAGGCAAGGATATTGCTGCCAGTAAGATTACACCTAAAAATCACCCATTTATTGGATCATCAAGAAGGTCAAAGAGCTGTTCAATTGTTGTGAAGGCGGCTTCAGGGCGCCCAAGAAAGTCCAGCAAGCGCCAAGACTGTCTCCTAAAGTTGATTCAGCTGCGGGATCGGGGCACCACCAGTACAGAGCTTGCTCAGGAATGGCAGCAGGCAGGTGTGAATGCATCTGCACGCACAGTGATGGAGGATGGCCTGGCAGCAAAGAAGCCACTTCTCTCCAGGAAAAACATCAGGGACAGACTGATATTCTGCAAAAGGTACAGGGATTGGACTGCAGCAAACTTTGGAAATTAATATTGGTGTCATTCTCAAAACCTTTGGCCACGACTGTATACTCCTCTGTAAACCCGTCATAAGACACACTGGTTGATGCTTATTTATAAAAACCCTCTTAGGCCTCACTCCCCCCTATATGAGATATCTACTGCAGCCCTCATCCTCCAGATACAACATCCGTTCTGCCAGTCACATTCTGTTAAAGGTCCCTAAAGCACACACATCTCTGGGTCGCTCGTCTTTTCAGTTCGCTGCAGCTAGTGACTGGAACGAGCTGCAACAAAACTGTCTTTGGACAGTTCTCAATCATGGATACTCTTACTGGCCTTCTTGCCCTTTGTGCTGTTGTCTGTGCCCAATAATGTTTGTACACGTTGTGCTGCTGCCATGTGTTGTCATCTTAGGTCTCTTTATGTAGTGTTGTTTAGTCTCATCATGATGTGCGTTTTGTCCTATATTTTAATCCCAGCCCCCATCCCCGTAGGAGGCCTTTTGGTAGGCCGTCATTGTAAATAAGAATTTGTTCTTAACTGACTTGGCTAGATAAATAAAAATGGTCGTGGAGAATATGGGGTGTAAACATAGCTCAAACAGACACTTACTGAAGTAAACCACATGGTACTTTGCAGCAGGAGCAAAGGCTCTTTCAGTGCGCGTGTCAGTGTGAGAGTGCAGTGCATGGTGTTGAAGTGATAGATACCACTGGGTCAGGGACAACAGACTCTTAGACACCATAGAGCTCTATTGAAAGCACACATTCTATGAGCTAAGGCTGTGACTAGTGTTGTCATGATACCAGTATCATACTTGGATGGAAGGAAGCAAAGGAAACCCAACATAAAGCAGACTGAATGAGAAGAAAAAAATGTTATAGAAAAAAATATATTTTTTTTTTAAAGAGCCTTGTTGTCACCCAGAGCCACATGTTTATTTTGGAAGCTAAAGCACACCATTTGACAAAAGTAGGCTTTAAAAAACAGAAAAAAGAACAGAGTTTAGTTTAAAACATTTTGCCAAGGAATAATTGTTATCATAGTCATGCTAGTTGTGACCCCCCCACCAGGGGTGAGGATCTGATGTCCCTGGGGGACACACATGCAGACACATCCCACTGCAGGGGAGAGAAAACATTAAATCAATATCTTCCCTCTTTCTCCCACCCCCGCTCCATTCCATTTACACCTCTGCTCCCCCATTGTCATCAACCACTCTTTTCTACTCCCATCACCTAAGCTCCCCTCATCTTCTCCATCCTTTTCTGTTCTCTATGCATCCTTCCCCATCTGCGCACCACAGAAAAAGTAGCACCAGTAGGTCTGTTGGGTTCCTGAGTGTGACGCTTTGCTTTCCCTTTAGAACACAGTGAGAGTAGTCACCCAACCCAGCGCCACACAGAGAAGCAGACCCCATTAACGATAAGATCTGATGAACATAAAACCAAGAGATCAAAATCCATTCAATTATTCAACCTACGGATTGGAAATTGGAGAGAGTGAGAACAGCGATGAGGAATTCAATGAGTGAGCGTGAGAATAGTAAAACAAAGTGAAGATTAATTTTAAACAGAGGCTGTGTGTGAGTGAGAAAAACAGAGGGTATTTTAGTAGGCCTCAGATACAATATCACACTCAATGAGGGGGACTGATCTGGAGGAGTGTGTGTCAAGTATTATTAGTCGTATGTATGGGATACACACACCGTCCAAAGAAATGCTTACTTGCAGGGTCCTTCAACAATGCAAAACAATAAATAATACAAACAAAAGTAGATGGCTCAGAATAGAGATTTTAGCATATGTACAATACAGGAAGGCACAAATTCTAGTCCAATAATTACACATGTTTTGGGGAACAGTGGATTGGGAGGCAAGTGTTTAAATTGTGCAGTGTGTGTGGGGGGTGTTTCACTGCACTCTGAAGTCCAATAAATAATTGACAGTTGCAGAGAGGCTGAGCTGTACTATGGTGGGCGGCAGGGGATGGGCTGAGTGGGGCTGTCCTCAAATGCTGCTGCACAGGTGGATCCCTGTACACTATATCCCCCTCCTTGAATGACTACCTCATCTCTGTATGCAACACATCATCTGTAAGGACCATCAGTCGAGCAGTGAATTTCAAAACACAGATGCAACCAGACCATGGTGGTTTTCCAATGCCTTGCAAAGAGGGGCAGCTATTGGTAGACAGGGTAAAGAAAAAGAGCAAACATTAAATCGCTCTTTGATCACGGTGAAGTTATTATTTACACTTTGGATGATGTATCAATCCACCCAGCCATTAAAAGATACAGGCGTATTTCCTCATTTAATTGCCGGAGAGGAAGGAAACCGCTCAGGGATTTCACCATGAGACCAATGGTGACTAAACACTTAGTTTTCTCCTATCACACTCATTAAACTCTGAGGATGGCTCAACATTGCAGTTACTCCACAATACTAACCTAAATGACAGAGTGAAAAAGTAGTAACCCTGTACAGAATACAAATATTGTTTGCATTAAGGGACTAAAGTAAAAGTGCAAAAAAAAGTGCCAAAGAAATTAAGATTATGTCCTGAATACAAAGCGTTATGCTTTGGGAAACTCCAACACAGAGTAACACTTCATATTTTCAAGGATGGTGGTGGCTGCATCATGTTATGGGTATGCTGGTCATCAGCAAGGACTAGGGAGTGCTTTTGGGGGGGATAAAAAATTTTTTTTTTTAAATATAGCTAAGCACAGGCAAAATCCTAGAGGAAAACATGGTTCAGTCTGCTTTCAAAAAGACACTGGGAGACAAATTCAGCTTTCAACACAAGGCCAAATATACACAGGAGTTGCTTACCAAGAGATATTGAATGTTCCTGAATAGCCTAGTTACAGTTGACTATGTCAAGACTTGAAAATGGTTGCCATGATCAACTTGACAGAGCTTGGAGAATTTAAATAATAATAATGCACAAATATTGTACAATCGAAGCATGCAAAGCTCTTCGAGACTTACCCAGAAAAACTCAGCTGTAGCTGCTGCCAAAGGTGATTCTATCACATATTGACTTAGGGGTGTGAATACTTATGTAATTTAACACATTTGCAAATATTTCAAAAAACATGTTTAGTTGGTGTAGATTGTTGAGAAAAACAACCAATTTAAATCAATTTTGTATTCAGGCTTTAAACAGAAATGTGGAGTAAGTCTCAATGGGTGTGAATACTTTCAAGGCACTGTACATCCTAAAAACCAAAGTGTTATTTTTGTTTTAATAGGGCTGTAGCAGTCCCTGAAATTGTATTGTAACCAATGTATCCATGAATTAAACTCAAATTCTGCCATTTTCAAATAGCTGTGCTGTAAACATTGTGTACATGCATTGAGATCACACACACACACACGTGTGAGACCCAGCTAATGTAGCAATCTTCCAGAACAGGCTGTAGAGTAGCCCAGAGCGAGCCAGGCAGAGTTGAAGGCACACAGAGCCATCCCATCGGGCCATGCGCCCTCTGAGCTTTAACTCTATTCGTACAAGATTGTAGGTGCGACTGTCCTCACTCATGAAACAATCTCACCTGGCATCCCAGAAGTAGGTGAAACATAGTTATACTATCAGTATAACTACAGAGCCCTAACATAATGCCTTAAAACTAAATCACCACCAGCTTAACCAGGCCAATGTCCAGTGCTTCATGTCTAACAATTCCTTTGATTGGATAAAGTTCTGTTACCACTCAAGTCTTATGAACGCAAACACATAACCATGGCTGGGTCACTACACATAATATGGCCCATTCACAAACAAAAGTTCAGAATGGTAGTGGCAAACATGAAAAGATCACCTGATGTGTCGCTTGAGCAGCATGACAGGAAGCAATTATTAGTGACCCATCTGAGTCAAAGATCGGAGAAACTGGAATTACACAGACAGAGGGGATGCTGGAACGAGAGACGCTCTAAAGATCCATGAGAAACAGTCCTCGTGAAAACCGTAACCATTCCAGTAGTCTCCTAGGCTTTCTGTTCAAGAACAGGACACAAAAAAAAAAAAAAAAACACACCAGAGCTTTCCAGCGGTCGTTAGTTTTCCAAAGGTTACCGACACCAAAGGGATTTTTCCACCACTGAATGGATGTTAAAATCTATTTTATGCCTTTGAGGACCTGAACAACAAAAAGCCAATTTGGCTTCAATGTTGTTTCGTGTGTTCCAAGTGGTCATTTCGTTAAGAGACCAAGTTAAAGTTAATCAATAGCTGTCCTAGTCCAGCTGGACAAAGACCAGGCCTGCGCTTTGAGCCTGACCAGGCCTGCGCTTTGAGCCTGACCAGGCCTGCGCTTTGAGCCTGACCAATGTGTTTTGAAGTAGGAACTAAAAACACTGGTGGGAGAAAGTAGTCTGTAGTTTCTAGTGGCTTCCAGCATGTCATTCCATTGATTAGACCACCACAGGGTCAGTGAGGGTAAAAAGGTTAACAGCCTTTATCATTGCCAATATTCTTGTGTGACCTACACAATTTTTTATGTATCAAATTTAAACTGCTTCGTCCAGGACATAGCTGGATAAATGAAGTCTTAGTTTAAATCAATTGAACCAAAGCAGAAGAGGGCAGTAAGGAATAAACTAAAGCATCATTGCAGGGCCTAACAGGGTTAGTGGCAGGCAGCCAGGATTATCCAACCATTGAAAGTCATATCTAACCCAGGAAGAGGGCTGTCTGTGGGGGTGGACTCAGTCAGCGATGGGCCTTGGCAGTCTCGCTGGAGGATCCATAATCGGAAAAAATATCCACACGGTGTTCAGATGATGCGCATGCGTGCACACACACAGTGAATGATGGCTTGCTGTGGCAGAATGACCTTAATCCTGCCATGGGGCTGCTGGAAAAACATGAGTTGTGTATTAAAAGGACTCCCCTACAACTTTAATCATGCACACTTCTTAACAGACGCAGTCACACACACCAATTGCTCTGTGAAGGCAATAGAAAAAAAATACACTTTTATTTATCAAGATGGATCCATTCCATTTCACAACAGCAATGTGAAGAATCTAACCTGAACAAGACAGGAATGAAGATAAAAAATTAAAAAAATAGCACAACAGTTGAGACAGACCTCCAGAAAACCCAATACGTTCCAACATTCAAAGCACATTTCTAGTTCACTAATAATGATCTAGCCTGCAGCTCATTCCGATGTAAAACATTAGCTACTAAACTCAAAGACAAGTAGATATTTTTTCAAAGGAGTTGATGGCACAGATGTTATTCACCAGTCTTGTTATGCTGCCACTCAGGAGAAGAGACAAGGAAGCCACTGCTACTTGACAATTAGGACACAAGCCTATTACACATCCCAACATCAATACCCTACATTACCATTAATCATAGGGATAGGCCTACTCCTGGGCCAGCTAGGAGTCATTCACATTTTAATTAGGATCCCCATAACGTCAGCTCATCTTCCTGGGGTCCAACACAGAATTTAAAAGACAACCAATTACATTAAGACATTACACACATTTAACAAGTAGACAATTAAAATTCCTGGGGGAAAAAAAAAAAAGAGGTAATACATTAAACATTCGTGGGATTAGTATCTGTCCAATCATATAATATAGTAAGACTACATCCGCCCCTGCAGTCTGTCCCATCAGTCATCCAGTGCAGAAAGTTTTGGCCGGCAACAGCGTACCTGTCATCTGTTACCATGGAGCTGGGCTGAGGGCTACTTATAATTGACACACTGGCATCTAGGGTGGCCCGGTGAATTATTAAATTCAGGGGTGAGATGGTGAGACTGACTACAGCAACAGTAAAAGGCCAGGAGAGGAGGAGTGTGCACATCCAAACATACAAGGGCACACCTGTCCTTTTAAAATGATGAAAGATGGGCCGATGCAAGTACACAAAACCAACCTGAGCCCAAATACTGATTAAAAACACTGACCATTGTCAGTCCAATGACGTGCCAGCTACTCTACCGGATGTGTGTGAGGGGCTGTGGCGAAAGTGTGTATAGCCTGGACTATGACACAGCCCTCCCAATAAGCCTCTCCAGTCACAGACTAAATGTGGAGGCTGGCAAAAAAGTACTGCCTTTGACACACAGCTGAACATTGGTGATAATAAGCTTTTACCCCCACACTAATGCTGCTTATGTAATGAGCTCGGCAATGACAGGGTCGCACGAGGAAATTCTGCCTGATTAGAGCGGTGTCAGAGAGAAAGAATGTGTCTGACAGCTTACAGTGCCTGTGACAGACAGCGAGAAATGAGGGAGCGTAACAGAGTGGGGGAAAAAAAGGCTGGTAATACACCAAGCTGAGGACAACGGGGTCATGTGGCCTAGAGGGGAAGAGCCATGTTGCCATCAGTGTTTGGACAGGATCAGAGAAAAGGGCCGATCAGAGCCTCAGACGGTCAGTCTCTACAGTACAGAACAGGGGCTTCCTCTCCATCCACCATGGGAGGATTAGAGCCAAATGGACAAGAGGGCAGCAGGCCTTAGAGAACCAAATTAGCCTGCTGCACTCCCACCCTCTCCACTGCTAAGCAGCAACTGCTGGACAGTTTGCCCCGTTTTGAACAATTCCATTGGTTCTAGGTGCTACTTCTGGTCACTTGGGCACTGGGCAAGCCATATGCACCCGTTTAGAACAGGACGGCGTAATGCACCCACCTCAAAGGGTTAAATACTGATGGGGGTGGGGACCCGAGTTCTGTAGCTGACTGAACCACTGACTGACAGGGGCAGATGATCCTGCCCATGGGGTTCTGTTTCTCCATGGTGCTCAGCAGCCTGCTCATGTTTTTTTACCTTTATTTAACCAGACAAGTCAGTTAAGAACATTCTTATTTTCAATGACGGCCTAGGAACAGTGGGTTAACTGCCTGTTCAGGGGCAGAACGACAGATTTGAACCTTGTCAGCTCGGGGATTTGAACTTGCAACCTTCCGGTTACTAGCCCAATGCTCTAACCACTAGGCTACTCTGCCGCCCCAAATGTTTCTTTAATAAAGACAACACCAGCAACAAAGCCGACTGTGCCACTGCCAATCCACCAGACAGTGGGGGTGCATGAGCCAGATATCTGGATGTGTACAGCCGTACATCATAGCATGTTCCAGCTGGTGTTGACATCCTTAAGTTAACTACCTGTGAGTGTGTTTTGGTTAACATGGAATAACTGAGGCACCACGAAACCCGGTGATGAGGCCTTAGCTCCAACTATCTGTTCAGGGTCAGCTCAACTCTCAGGTAGGAGGATACTCGGCCTACAAAGAGAATATGAACCATCTGAAAATCAGTCACAGTATGACAGGGGACACTCAGAGGTCTTGGACACCACTTCCAGGTCAGTCCTCTTGAGACCAAGCTTGCGTCCAAATTACAGTACCATAAGGTCTGGAAAGGTTTTCACCGTAGAGTCAGCATCTGTCAAGACCTTTCAGATGCTGAAGCCTTGAAGAAGAAAAAATAAAATAAAAACAAAAACAAACAAGCGAGCAATTATTCAGTATGATTGCCTGTCCTCCTGGTCTGAGGGTGTCAGAGCACTACTGGGGCTTTAGGGACCTAAGCTGAACCGGAAGTCTAACTCACCCCCTTGACAATTTTATTGCCTGCTGCAGTGAAGCGGCACAGAGCCAGAGAGACAGGCTTGACGCAACAACACTGTCTAACACACACAATTAATGAACAGCCCAACTCTGTTGCCCCCAACCATTAGAGGTTTCAGCTAAATATTTCTCATGGTGATTACCCTGAATGGTCTTTATGAATTACCCAATAAAAACTACCGGTAGTTGGGGGAAAAAAACAATACATGTTAGAAGTATCGGAGCCTTGCACATCTGGATTGTACAATATTTGCACATCATTTTTTAAATTCTTCAAGCTGTCAAGTTGGTTGTTGATAATTGCTAGACATCCAAGTCTTGCAATAGATTCAAGTAGATTTAAGTCAAAACTGTAGCTAGGTCACTCAGGAACATTCAATGTTGTCTTGGTAAGCAACTTCAGTGTATATTTGGCCTTGTTTTAGGTTATTGTCCTGCTGAAAGGTAAATGTCTCCCAGCGTCTGTTGGAAAGCAGACTGAACTAGGTTCACCTGTTCTTAGCTCTATTCCATTTATTTTTATCCTAAAGAAACTCCTTAGTGCTTACCAATGACAAGCATACCCATCACATGATGCAGCCACCACGCTTGAAAATATAGAGAGTGGTACTCAGTAATGTTTTGTATTGACCCCAAATATAACAGGACAAAGGGAATTGCTTTGACAATTGCTTTTGCAGTATTAAGTGCCTTATTGCAAACAGGATGCATGTCAAGAGGTGTGAATACTTTCCAAAGGCATTGTATGCTGTTAGGTAAAATGACTTAATGAGCAGCAGTAGCCATAAGCAAAGCAACCCTTGCCCTCATACCAGGCCTGACAGTTGGAGACTCTTACACAGCACAATAGGGAGTGTGGAGGAAAATGCATTACATCATGTCTTGTGCTCTCAATGATGCCTCAAATTGTGAGAGTGGATTAACAGTCATACTGTATTGCACTGTAACACTGAACACAACTGTAGGGTCTAGGCCTACTTTGAACACTATTGTGGCACAGTCCTCTTCTATAGGGTTGTTTTAGTTTTCAATGTGCTTGAGGTAGGGCAGGCGAGTGGTCTGTGGGAGCCTGTGGTCAACAGGTAGGCCTATGATGTGGAATGGAGTTTCGATAAATGATCTGAGAGGAGTTTTGCAATGGAGAGGGTTAAAGGGATACAAGATTCTAGCATTTAAGCCCTTGTTCTTCTTACCCAGAGTCAGATGAACTTCATTTCATGAATCTGCGTGCAATAAGGAGGACGTTTGTTTTCCTTCACAAAGAACACATTTCAGCAGAAAATAGCTTAATTAATCATCAGTTAACAGAAGTGCAACACTATTTGGCTAGGAGCCACACAAGTAAATGAGCTTACAATGAAAAAGCATGGTATTTGCTGCAAAAACAATGCTTGGCCATCATATTTCTAATGTTGATCATAGAAATAATGTGTAGCCAGCTACATTGCCTAATGTTTTGCTTGAAGTTAACATTGCATTTTACCTGTGAAAAGACTGCCTGTTCATGAATTCTCATCCGAGTGGAGAAGTACAACTGTGTCTGATGCCAAACAGAAAATAAATAAATATCTTAGTGCGTTGTTTGTAAATGCAGATCTAAAAAGCTTATGAGTTCTGTGTTAGAGATCCCTGAAACTTACCCCACTAAAACCAGATAAAGTACATAGAAAATACATATTTTATCATCTTTGAGAACTAACAAATCAGCAAAATAAATGCTAGAGAGTTAGGGAGAATTGGAAAATTTAAAAAAGTGAATAGAGCAGTATTGATTTTGTTATTATTGCAACATTTTCTCTTAGAGCCATAACAAAATGTGTAGAATGAGGACATTTGATTTTTTATGTTGGCATTGCAGGAAATTGCCCCCCCCCCCAAAAAAAGTTTAAAAATCTACACCAGCCAAGATGGGAGGGGGGGGGGGGTAAAGAAGCAAATAAGTGTTTGCCTCCTGAACAAGTAGGCCAGTGATGGCTGCCATTTTGTTGGCGTCAGCCAGACCAGCACTCGTCCACAAGCTGGTTTTGACAGGCTAGACAGGCTTTGTCTCACAGTCGAGTTGCATTGTTCAGATGGTATTTCCACCACAAAAATCAGTCACACATCCTGAGGTAGGGGAGGGAGAGAGGGAAGAAGACCGGTGCTCAGGTGCTCCAGGCTCTCTGATAGCAAATACAGTGCATTCGGAAAGTATTCAGACCATGACATTTTCCACATTCCGTTATGTTACAGCCTTGTTCTAAAAAGGGATTACCCCCCCCCCCTCCTCCCTTCCACAAGCTTCCCACAATAAGTTGGGTGAATTTTGCCCATTCCTCCTGACAGAGCTGGTGTAACTGAGTCAGGTTTGTAGGCCTCCTTGCTCGCACACATTTTTTTTTCTCTCTATTTCTGACTTGTGTAACTCTTCTACTAGGCTGGTTACTGTTTGTAACGATTTGTCTGCTGGGCTATGTTCTCAAATAATTGACGGTATGCTTTCGCCGTAAAGCATTTTTGAAAACTGACAGTTGTTAGGTTTAAAGATTAACTTCTTGTGAATCCATGTAAAATAGTTGTCTTTTCTGAATTTTTATAATGAGTATTTCTGTATTTGGCGCTCTGCAATCTCACTGGATGTTGGCCAGGTGGGACACTAGCGTCCCACATACCCTAGAGAGATTAACTTCCTGACAGATGTCTTGATGTTGCTTCAATATATCCACATCATTTTACTCCTCATGATGCCAACTGTTTTGCAAAGTGCACTAGTCCCTCCTGCAGCAAAGCACCTCCGCAAACATGATGCTGCCACCCCCCCATGCTTCACGATTGGGTGTTCTTCGGCTTGCAAGCAGCCCCGTTTTTCCTCCAAACATAACGATGGTCAAATAGTTCTATTTTTGTTTCATCAGACCAGAGGAAGTTTCTCCAAAAAGTACGATCTTTGTCCCCATGTGCATTTGAAAACCGTAGTCTGGTTCTTATGGCAGTTATGGAGCAATGGCTTCCTCCTTGCTGAGTGGCCTTTCAGGTCATGTCGTAATAGGAATAATTTTACTGTGGATATAGGTACTTTTGTACCCGTTTCCTCCAGCATCTTCACAAGGTCCTTTGCTGTTCTGGGATTGATTTGCACTTTTCGCACCAAAGTACGTTCATCTCTAGGAGACAGAACGTGTCTCCTTCCTGAGCGGTATGACGGCAGCGTGGTCCCATGGTGTTTATACTTGCGTACTATTGTTTGTACAGATGAATGTGGTACCTTCAGGCGTTTGGAAATTGCTCCCAAGGATGAACCAGTCTACCATTTTTTTTCCCCTGAGGTCTTGGCTGATTTTATTTTCCCATTATGTCGTTCTGCCCCTGAACAAGGCAGTTAACCCACTGTTCCCAGGCAGTCATTGAAAATAAGAATGTGTTCTTAACTGACTTGCCTGGTTAAATAAAGGTTAAAAAAATAAAAGGCACAGAGTTTGAAGGTAAGCCTTGACATACATCCACAGGTACATTTCCAATTGCCTCAATTAGCCCATCAGAAACTTCTAAAGCCATGACATCATTTTCTGGAATTTTCCAAGCTGTTTAAAGGCAGTCATTTTAGAGTGTTTAAACATCTGACCCACTGGAATTGTGATAGTGAACTTTAAGTGAAATAATCTGTCAGTAAACAATTGTTGGAAAAATGACTTGTCATGCACAAAGTAGATTTCCTAACCGACTTGCAGAAACTATAGTTTGTTAACAAGAAATGTGTGGAGTGGTTGAAAAACGAGTTAATGACGCCAACCTAAGTGGATGTAAACTTCCAACTTCAACTGTGTGTATAACATTTCTAAAAACCTGTTTTCGGTTGTGTTATTATGGGGTATTGTGTGTAGATTGCGGAGGATTATATATATTTATTTTTGTATATAAAAAATAAAAACATTTAAATCCATTTTAGAACAAGGCTGTAACGTAACAAAAAATGTGGAAAAAGTCAAGGGGTCTGAATACTTTCCCAAGGCGATGTACATGTATAACCTTTGTGGTAAAAACTCAGGATCCGACAGTAGCTGTCAGAGAGAACGACTCCAGGTCTGTGATACGGTTGGCCCACTAACAAAACTTCTGTCAGTGACTAGGCCTACCATTTCTTTACACCTGCTAGGCTTTGTCAGTTTCACCATTTCATACATATGACAAGGACTAACTCTGTCATGAACTAGTCAAGGCCTTTTCTACAGTTCACACACTGCCTTTGTGCCTTGGTCACAGTTCACATTCTAGCTACAGCTACCCCCGAGCATAGCCTGGTCCTGTATGTTCTTTAGACAACAGGACACCTGTAACGGGCTTGGCCCACTTCACCATGGCTTTGTGACAAAGGAGCTCTGACATGCTGGAGGACACAGCCACTGACTAGGCCCTGTTAGAGCCATTGTGTACCTCTCTCACTGCCCCATGGGCTGTGACCAATAACAAACTTGGAAAAATAAAACAAAGGTGTCTAACTTGTAAATTGCAGTGCACACACACACTACACAAACCACTAAGTACCTTATTGTATTTGTTTTCAATTAAAAATGGTCAAAAAACAAAAATTTCTTAGTAAAAGAGCAATTTCTCAAACAAGAATTTGCCTAGGAATTCCTGGGAGTGGAAAACTACAAACTAGCCGATATTGGCAGAGAGATTTAGAACTCTTTCTTATTGGTCAATTAACAAACGTACCACCTGGTGGTCACCAGGCAGGCCAAAACTCCATCCCAGCAAAACATTTTATGCCAACTTTTCAGACTGCTTACCCCTAAAGGGCATTATCATTTTCACACTATTATTCCAAG
This sequence comes from Oncorhynchus tshawytscha, assembly GCF_018296145.1. Taxonomy (NCBI): domain Eukaryota; kingdom Metazoa; phylum Chordata; class Actinopteri; order Salmoniformes; family Salmonidae; genus Oncorhynchus; species Oncorhynchus tshawytscha. The sequence continues at coordinate 27,560,229 of NC_056450.1, read as the reverse complement.
TGTATTTATATACATGTTCACACTTTGAAGGCACTGGGCCTTTAACAATAGGCCTCAATCCAAAACAGGAAGTCCAGACTTTTGGTCAGAGTATGCTCAACGCCCAGTAGAACTGGTTACAGAAGGGTGTGCAGTTACTGTCCTTATCTCAGCGAGAGCAAGTTTCATTCCACTGCCATGGTGTCAGCACAATCACTGCATTCAGAAGCACAACAGCAGATTTTATCTGCAGAGCAGCATGCACCCTGCCAAGTACCAGCACACACTCAACCCTGTATGTGCGCAAGACCTGATTACACACCATCTTAAAACAGAACTGAGCTAGTGTGAGTCAGAACCAAAGAACTTCCAAGAGTGAGTGACAGACCTTGATGATTAGTAGCCGAGTAAAGAGTCCGACAACGAAAATGAGACTTTACAATTTACATACATTAACATGTAGGATGCGTATGTGTGCGCCTCAGGTACACATACATGTGTGAGAATGGAATTTCTCCCTTATCAGCACCCGTCCCTCTGCCATCTGTGTGGTGCCAGGGCAGACAGAGAAAGTGATGTAGATAGAGGCAGAGACTGAGTAAGTGAGACAAGCCTGAGAGAAGAGAGCAAGAGAGAGTAAGTGAGGGGGAAAAAGACCAACAGGGAGAGATAGCACAGGACCAGATTAAACTTCCAGGCAGAAGGGCCACATGACCGACACAGGGCGGGAAACAGTGGAAAATCACTGAGACGTTCCCCTCTTTCTATCCCAAACAAGAAATGCTCCAGCAACATTCGCATAGCACCACAGAGTACACTGAACAACCCAGGGCTGGCACCACCCACGTGCCCGGTTGAGGGCCAAATGTGCACACTGATTAACGTGCACAGTAGCTGAGCCTACCATGCACTGCTGTTGAGGGTGAATGAGGCGTCGGGGTGACGGCAGGGTAGAGGGCATTTTTTCTCATTAAACTCGAGGCTTGTCTGGGCCCTTCAGACAGTGAGCTGTAAAACAGGCCCTTTATAGGCCATCCGGGCACTTTCATCCCTAGTACCCAGCATTACTGTAAATGCTGCTGAATCGAACTTAGCTAGTAGACTGTATTGCAGCACAGTCTAAGTGGATCCATGTTCAATTTCACATGCCTGTCCATAATTAGATTACACAGAGACACCCACCCACATTAGGTGCTATATCCCTCAAACTCCACTCTGGATCTGGAAGCCAGATCCACTGCATGTTTTCCCATTGTTCCCCTCTAACCAGGAACTGATTTAGACCTGGGACTCCATCAAGTACAACAAAAAACCAGCAGGCGCCGGACCTCGTAGGGTAAAAGTTCAGCACCGCTGTCCTATAGGATGCATGCAACACTGCCATTTCCAATGACTTAAGGCACCAACATGTGACTCAATCAACAGGGCCACCTCAAGCTCTAATCAATGCTTCTAATAAATTAGGCTAAAAGTCCTAGGGAAGAACCAGAAAGCATCAGCGTTCTGATGAAAACCATTGAGCAGGGCAGTATTTCTGTCAACAATGCCATTTATGAGGAACAATCTGTTAAAACCGACAATACAATAGTACAATAGGCCTACATAGAGAATTGAGGAAGAAAATGGTAGTGGGAAAATGGAACCTTGAATGGTGGTTTGTGTTTTTATAGCAAACTGCCCACTAGAGGGAGTGTTTCCACACATCTATGGGAAAACAGTAGGCAATAGAATTAATGATTTACTGTTCGACATCCGGTGTCCAATTATGGGTCATACTTTGCTTGTTTGAGTAGATATTGGCTTCCTCTATTCCATGATCACCTATATGGCATCATCATCCCAGTGAAAAGAGGAATCTGTCTCTCAGGGCCAAGCGTGTCATTGCTTGAACAATGCTGAATGTCCCTTCTCTGAATAGGAGGGAGACACACAGCTACACTCCTGAGATTTCACTTCTGGGCTAACTTTTCATGATCCCATGAGGTAGGCCAAGCAAGCAACATTATCTCACTCACACCTGAAAGAGCTTCAAGGCCACAGGGCCACCACACCGCTCCCAGCATGCATCAGCACGTTTCAGCTGCTTCCTGTCAGCAGCCCTCCTGTTGCACAGCAGGGGATTTACCCCGTATCTGCATACTGCTGGGACAAAACTCGCAAGCACTCTACCCTATACTGTCTGACTGCTTAAATACAGCCCAATATGGAAATTCTTCTTTTAGTGTTATATGAAATTTTATTCGCATATAGGCTATCTAGCACACAGGCACATTTGTATTGTTATATGGGTTTGTTTGGGTCTGCACTAGGGACACTAGGTCCATGAGGAGCCTAGTCATGGTTACTGACGGTCATTCATTTAAAACCACGCTTCCTGTGAGAGAGAGTAGTGAAGTCTGCAGCACGGGATTGAGGTCAGAAATAATTAGTTTGTGATTTTCCAGTGTCTAACACACTTAGATCAGTTAGGGTCTTGTTGAAACAAGGAGAGACTAAGAATAGAGTAAGTGTAGCCTACAAAGGCCTCTTGGTCAATGGCAGTGACAAATGCTTGTCAATCCTACAGACCTCTTATAACCATTTAAAATTGAGTGGAAACCCATTTACAACTTAGTAGATTCCCATTCCCTATAGTAGTCTAGCTGATTGACAGCTCCCCGTAGACAACACCATTATGCTGTCATGAGGTGTGAACATTCACTGACAGCATAAGAGAGAGGACTGTGAGAGCCATGCATCAGCACTCTAATGGAAATCACTCTGTGAAACCAACCAGTCGAGCAGGACACCCATATCAGAGAGAGCCAGAGGACTCACTCACAGAGGCATGTTGATACAATATGTGATGATGTTTCATAGCAGGCCTTTAGGAAAAATAGACTGAAGTGCATTGAAACTTCCCAATCTATAGTTGTCCAAATTAAACCCATAGCTGCATTACTATAAAAAAATGTTTTAAATGTATTAAAAGTTTGAGCAGATCGAATAAGTCTTCTTATTCACAACAAACTGCAGTGAAGTGCTTGAGCATCAGGACACTATGGTAAAAAAAATATTTAAAAAAAAAAGAGGTACAGCATCTTACCTGAAGTTCACACCAGGCAACTTCCACCCAGGTGTCAGTATCCAGACCTTTATAGACAGTCTTGAAGGACCCTCTCCCGAGCTCGATATCGAACTTGAGAAACCGTCCCCCAGGGGACGTGGAAACAGCTTTCATCTCAGCCTCTTCCTCCTCGCTAGCAGTTCTGACAGTGTTTTTACTGCCGTCGGTGGATGTAACATTCAATTTATCCACAGTCTTCTCCTTCTCATCAGCGCTGGCGCTCTCTGTGGCGCTGTCTTTCTTCCCCCCTTGACTCTCGGGACTGGAGCTCTCCTGTGGCCCCAACCGAGCCCCCCGTGTCCTGTCAACTATCGTGCGCAGGCTTACGTTGAGGATTTTACTCCGGTTGTCACATTCTGGCACCTCAAAGGCCTGCTCATCAGAGTCTGAGAACCACAAACTTCTCCTGATGAATCTTTGGCGCACGATCCGCTGATAATTCGATGGAGGATATGCACTTGGGTCGCTCCCACCTCTCACGACTGTCGAAGTGTCCATATTAGTGAAGTCTCCGTCTCTGATAGTCTCATACATATTTATGTTGAGTTCACATTGTGAATTGGGAAGAGATGGGTATTTAAATCCATCGGGCTCGGCACCCGATTCCATGGCGATTTAATTGTTGAGTCACTGACGTTTCCAGATGATTGCCATGGCTATTCCCAAAGTGAAGATGGAGTGGGGGCCGAATATCTGCAGCACACGCCCGGTGACAATTCTTCAGCATGGGGGTATCAACGGAACGATGTCAGTGTGCACATCAATCTAAACAGAAGCACAAAAAAATGTTTTAAAAACAGAGTGTTGAAAGATTTTAAAAAGGAGTGGAAGCCGAAAACATTAACATGGACTTGCAAAGTTTATTTCTCAAAATATATAAACCAAATCTGGTTGTTTTCTGCTTCCTGGCTCAGTCATACTGACATAGGAATAACTAGCAAAAGTTTGAGAAATTAAAAATGCCAGAGAGGAAAGATGACACTGAAAAACAAATGGTTGTAAAAGCTGGCTGAAAGGATGTATCTAGCCAGATAGCTATTTAATGAACGTAATTTACAGCATTTAGCAGGTGAACATAAAATAAAGAGCTAGCAAGCATTTGGCTAAATAAACAACCTGGACTTAAGGGTAGATGTAACATAGTAGACAAATATGCGCCACTACAATTTGTATGATATGATAATTTTTACATATTAAAATTTGTGGCTAAAATAGTTACAGGGTTAGGGGACGGTCTAGTAGTTGCAAAGTATCAAGACAAAAAAAGTTAAGTAGTTGCAAGCTGCAAATTAGCAAACATTCTAAAGTAGTCTGTGACCACGTTTACATGCACACCAATATCCCATTATTATACTCAAGTATTTACAATAACCGGGATACAAGCTTTGAGTTATGAAAAACCTGGATAAGACCCCTGGGATATGCTGATCTAAGACCGGATACTGTGGCACGTAAACATCTTATCCCGTTTACTGTTGTTTTTAAAAAGGTCTGCGCAGGCTCAGTTTCCCATATCATGGGGTGTTGTGTGAAGTCCATAATTTGCCTACTATAATTAATTTACATTTCTGCCATGTCGTATGCCATATTATAATTTCCGACATTTGGTAGGCCATTTGTCTGTCAACTATAGTTTGATACATGCAGCTTCTCTGTCATAACTTCTTTCCCCAGAAGACTAAATAAAGTGCTCACCAGAATAAGGTCTTAAGTCAATAGAATGAATGCATTGGTAATCTTGTTAACACTTGTAAAATTGTCTGTTTTGTTTAGGGAACAGGGAGAAAAAGGCAATAACTCCAGAACAATGGTAAAATTAGTCCTGTGCAAAACGTCAGTTTCACCGGTTAAGGAAATTAAAATGTGAAAAACGACAACACGTTTCTGATAAGACCTGTTTGTCTTGGGTGCATATTTTGATTGGTTGAAACATGAAAGTATTCCAACCCCTTTCCACATTGTTACGTTGCAGCCTTATTCTAGAATGGATTAAATACATGTTTTTCCTTCCTTAATCTACACACATAATGACAAAGCAAAAACAGGTTGACATTTTTGCTAATTTATTACAAATAAAAAAACAACTATTCAGAGCCTTTGCTATGGAGACTTTAAATTTAGCTCTGGTGCATCCCGTTTCCAATGAGCATCCTTGAGCTTTTTCTACAACTTGAGTGGAGTCCACCTGTGGACTAAATTGATTGGACATGATTTGAAGAGGCTCACACCCGTCTACACAAGGTCCCACAGTTGACAGTTCATGTCAGAACAAAAACCAAACCACGAGGTTGAAGGAGTTGTCCGTAGAGCTCTAAGACAAGATTGTGTCGAAGGAAAATATCTGGGGAAGGGTAGCAAAACATAACTGCAGCATTGAAGGTCTCCGAGAACAGTGGCCTCCATCATTCTCAAATGGAAGAAGTTTGGAACAGCCAAGACTCTTCCTTCAGCTGGCCACCCAGCCAAACTGAGCAATCAGGGGAGAAGGGCCTTGGTCAGGGAGGTGACCAAGAACCCGATCATCAGTCTGACAGAGCTCTAGAGTTCCTCTGGGGAGATGGGAGAACCTTCGAAGGACAACCATCCCTGAAGCACTCCACCAGTCAGGCCTTTATGGTAGAGTGGCTAGACGGAAGCCACATTACAGCCTGCATGCAGTTTTCCAAAAGGCACCTAAAGGACTCAGACCATGAGAAACAAGATTATCTGGTCTGATGAAACCAAGATTGAGCTCTTTGGCCTGAATGCCAAGCGTCACATCTGGAGGAAACCTGGCACCATCCCTACGGTGAAGCATGGTGGTGGCAGCATCATGCTATGGGGATGTTTTTCAGAGGCAGGGACTGGGAAAATAGCCAGGACAGAGGGAAAGATTAACAGAGCAAAGTACTTAGAGATCCTTGATAAAAACCTGCACCAGAGCACTCAGGACCTCCGACTGGGGAAAAGGTTCACCTTCCACAGGACAATGACCATGAAAATAGCTGTGCAGCGACACTCCCCATCCAACCTAAGAGGTGGAGAGGATCTGCAGAGAAGAATGGGAGAAACTCCCCAAATACAGGTGTGCCAAGCCTGTAGCGTCATACCAGCGAAAAATCAAGGCTGTCGTCGCAGCCAAAGGTGCTTCAAAAAATATTGAGTAAATGTTTGTTTTTTTATACATTTGCAACATTTTCTATGCCTGCTTGTTGTTTTTTAACCTTTAGTTAACTAGGCAAGTCAGTTAACAAATTCTTATTTTCAATGACGGCCTAGGAACAGGGGTTAACTGCCTGTTCAGGGGAAGAACGACAGATTTGTACCTTGTCAGCTTGGGGGTTTGAACTTGCAACCTTCTGGTTACTAGTCCAACGCTCTAACCACTAGGCTACCCTGCCGCTTTGTCATTATGGGGTATTGTGTTTATTGATGAGGAAAAACATTTAATACCTTTTAGAATAAGGCTGTAACATAACACATTTGGAAAAAGGGGTCTGAATACTTTCCCAAATGCACTGTACATACCACACAAGGGTTTCTTTATTTTTACATTGTAGAATAAACTATGAAATCATGTAGTAACCAAGTGTTAGAATGCCAAGAGTGTGCAAAGCGCGCAACCAGCTTCATGAGGTAGTCACCTGGAATGCATTTCAATTAACAGGTGTGCCTTGTTAAAAGTTCATTTGTGGAATTCCCTTCCTTCTTAATGCATTTGAGCCAAATCAGTTGTGTTGTGACAAGGTAGAGGTGGTATACAGAAGATATTCCTATTTGGTAAAGGACCAAGTCCATATTAAGGCAAGAACAGCTCAAATAAGCAAAAGACAGTCCATTATTACTTTAAGACATGAAGGTCAGTCAATCCAGAACATTAAGAACTTTGAAAGTGTCTTCAAGTGCAGTCGCAAAAACCATCAAGCGCTATGAAACTGGCTCTCATGAGGACCGCCACAGGAAATGAAGTCCCAGAGTTACCTCTGCTGCAGAGGATAAGTTCATGCGAGTTACCAGCCTCAGAAATTGCAGCACAAATAAAATGGCTCAGAGTTCAAGTAAAACATAGATCTCAACATCAACTGTTCACAGGAGACAGCATGAAACAGGCTTTCATGGTCGAATTGCTGCAAAGTAACCACCACTAAAGGACACCAATAAGAGACTTGCTTGGGCCAAGAAACACACGCAATGGACATCAGACTGGTGGAAATTGGTCCTTTGGTCTCAGTCCAAACTTGAGATTTTTGGTTCCAACCGCCATGTCTTTGAGCCGCAGAGTAGGTGAACGGATGATCTCTGCATGTGTGGTTCCCACCATGAAGCATGGAGGTGGTGTGATGGTGCTTTGCTGGTGACGCGGTCTGATTTATTTAGAATTCAAGGTGCACACTAACCAGCATGGCTACCACAGCGATACGCCATACCATCTGGTTTGCGCTTAGTGGGACTATCATTTGTTTTTCAACAGGACAATGACCCAACACACCTCCAGGCTGTGTAAGGGCTATTTGACCAAGAGGAGAGTGATTGAATGCTGCGTCAGATGACTTAGCCTCCACAATCACACAACCTCAATCCAATTGAGATAGTTTGGGATGAGTTGGACCGCAGAGTGAAGGAAAAGCAGCCAAGCGCTCAGCATGTGGCAACACCTTCAAGACTGTTGGAAAAGCATTCGAGGTGAAGTTGGTTGAGAGAATGCCAAGAGTGTGCAAAGCTGTCAAGGCAAAGGGTGGCTACTTTGAATCTAAAATATATTTGTGTGTTTCACACTTTTGGTTGCTACATGATTCCATGTGTGTTATTTCATAACTTTGATGTCTTCACTATTATGCTACAATGTAGGGGGAGGGGGCCTTGAATGAGCACGTGTCCACCCACAATGGTCTGGGGCTGTTTTTCATGGTTAGGGAAATCTTAACGCTACAGCATAATGACATTCTAGACGATTCTGTGCTTTCAACTTTGTGGCAACAGATTAGTGAAGCTCTTTCCTGTTTAAGCATGACAATGCCCCCATCCACAAAGCGAGGTCCATACAGAAATGGTTTGTCGAGATCGGTGTGGAAGAACTTGACTGGCCTGCAGAGCCCTGACCTCAACCCCATCAAACACCTTTGGGATGAATTGGAACGCTGACCGCAGGCCAAGCCTAATCGCCCAACATCAGTGCCTGACCTCATTAATGCTTGTGGCTGAATGGAAGCAAGTCATGGCAGCAATGTTCCAATATCTAGTGGAAAGCCTTCCCAGAAGAGCAAAGGCTGTTATAGCAGCAAGGGGGGAGGGACTTCATATTAATGTTCATTATTTTGGAATGAGATGTTGAATGAGCAGGTTTCCACATACTTCTGGTCATGTGCTGTACTGTCTGCTTGCATAACAGTGTCAAAGATAAACACATTACACGCATTCTCAAGAGACGCTGAAAGAAATTACTCCACTCCTGTGGAGACAAAATTAACTTGTATAATTTCACTGCAAGAAATGCATAGTTGTGCAGGAATTATTTTACATGTGAGAAGTTGTAGTCCTACAGTCAGTGTCCATATTTCAGTTACTACTTCTATTTAACCCATATTAACTTAAATTAGGAATATTCTGTTTATTCATGGATACAGGGTCACTCATGAGCAGAATATCAAAAGGTGCATTTAAACAGATGATCCCGAATAATACCTTAAGTGGGATATGAGATACTATCCAGAACTGTACACATGTAAACGTGGTCTGTGAGGAGAGTTGAACACACAACCTATGGGATGCTAGACATTTGTTATAGGCCCACCTGTCCAACCACCCTTCCCTTCATTTTGGCTTAAGTAGCTTATCTTTTGTAACCATACCAAACACCACATCATACAAATTGAGTGTTCAGGGTTTTCGTTTACCATGTTACGTGTAGTCTTAGAGACCAGGCTTAAATCAAATGTAGCCTGATAAGATTCACATCAGCAAGAGCTTGTGAAATAATTGACAATGTGATCTGGTTAGTTATGTTTTCTCAACGGGTAGCTACCGAACACCCACTCAAAATGTTATTACATTCGTGGTAATTTGTTTGGAGCCTAACGTAACTCGATTGAGCAGGCAATGAAGCTGGCTGATGCTAGCTAGCCGGCTGATGATGCTAGCTAGCCGACTGATGCTAAGCCCCAAATGAAACAACGTTGAACCCAATGACAGTATATAGGAAGGTTGAACCACGACGAGACAGCAAAACGAGAACAGTTTATCGGTTTATCCACAATTGCTTATTTTCGTTCCATATAGCTGTTAGGTCCAAGCCGTAAATAATTATAAACGAGAAAACTGTTGCCAATTCGGACGGAATGTCACCAACCTTGCTTCCCGGCCTCGACTCATCCGATGTGGGAAATACGCGTGCCGTTGATCTTTCTGCAGCTTACCTGCGCGAGTGTCTGTCATACGACTTTCAGATGCGATGAATCTTCAAGAGTTGTAATGCTGATGTCCATAGTGTCCGGGTAAATATCCTCAGTATTTAACTTGAAACGTTAATAGGTCGTCAGTGTTTCCCATCACAAAATAAATCAGCCCGGTAAATGCAACTACTGTCTACTGCTGCGAGGTCCCCTTTTTACAGGTTCCACGCCCATTGTAATGACTGGAGGGCCACCCAATTAAAGCGCACGTTTAGCTTGCGACAACAGAGGAGGCGATACGTGTTGACCCAGCCCATTTGCTTTGTCCACCAGTGAAACGGTATATCCCGCAACAACAACAACAAAAATACCCACATTGGCTATGGAAGTTGTTCAAAAAAGCTACTTCTTTAGACGTTTTTATTTGATTTAACCCTTATTTTGCCCTTAACCAACACTTAAACATCCTATGGCGTTCTGCATTAGCATCGAACAGCCCCCGTGATATGCAGCTTTTCAGGGAAGCTAGAAACCATTATACACAGGCAGTTAGAAAGGCCAAGGCTAGCTTTTTCAAGCAGAAATTTGCTTCCTGCAACACTAACTCAAAAAAGTTCTGGGACACTGTAAAGTCCATGTATAAGAACACCTCCTCCCAGCTGCTCACTGCACTGAAGATAGGAAACACTGTCACCACTGATAAATCCACTATACTTGAGAATTTCAATAAGCATTTTTCTACAGCTGGCCATGCTTTCCACCTGGCTACCCCTACCCTGGTCAATAGCACTGCACCCACCACAGCAACTCGCCCAAGCCTTCCCCATTTCTCCTTCTCCCAAATCCAGTCAGCTGATGTTCTGAAAGAGCTGGAAAATCTGAACCCCTACAAACCAGCCGGGCTAGACAATCTGGACTCTTTCTTTCTAAAATTATCTGCCGAAATTGTTGCCACCCCTATTACTAGCCTGTTCAACCTCTCTTTCGTGTCGTCTGAGATTCCCAAGGATTGGAAAGCAGCTGCGGTCATCCCCCTCTTCAAAGGGGGGGACACTCTTGACCCAAACTGCTACAGGCCTATATCTATCCTACCCTGCAGCTCTTGCTGCTGGTGAGTCTCTGATCCACCTCTACGCAGACGACACCATTCTGTATACTTCTGGCCCTTCTTTGGACACTGTGTTAACAACCCTCCAGACAAGCTACAATGCCATACAACTCTCCTTCCGTGGCCTTCAATTGCTCTTAAATACAAGTAAAACTAAATTGATGCTCTTCAACCGATCGCTGCCTGCATCTGCCCGCCTGTCCAACATCACTACTCTGGACGGCTCTGACTTAGAATACGTGGACAACTACAAATACCTAGGTGTCTGGTTAGACTATAAACTCTCCTTCCAGACCCACATCAAACATCTCCAATCCAAAGTTAAATCTAGAATTGGCTTCCTATTTCGCAACAAAGCATCCTTCACTTATGCTGCCAAACATACCCTTGTAAAACTGACCATCCTACCAATCCTCGACTTCGGCGATGTCATTTACAAAATAGCCTCCAATACCCTACTCAACAAATTGGATGCAGTCTATCACAGTGCCATCCGTTTTGTCACCAAAGCCCCATATACTACCCACCCTTGCGACCTGTACGCTCTCGTTGGCTGGCCCTCGCTTCATACTCATCGTCAAACCCACTGGCTCCATGTCATCTACAAGACCCTGCTAGGTTAAAGTCCACCCTTATCTCAGCTCGCTGGTCACCATAGCATCACCCACCTGTAGCCGGCGCTCCAGCAGGTATATCTCTCTGGTCACCCCCAAAACCAATTCTTTCTTTGGCCGCCTCTCCTACCAGTTCTCTGCTGCCAATGACTGGAACGAACTACAAAAATCTCTGAAACTGGAAACACTTATCTCCCTCACTAGCTTTAAGCACCAGTTGTTAGAGCAGCTCACAGATTACTGCACCTGTACATAGCCCACCTATAATTTAGCCCAAACAACTACCTCTTTCCCTACTGTATTTATTTTATTTATTTATTTTGCTCCTTTGCACCCCATTATTTTTATTTCTACTTTGCACATTCTTCCACTGCAAATCTACCATTCCAGTGTTTTACTTGCTATATTGTATTTACTTTGCCACCATGGCCTTTTTTTTCCCTTTACCTCCCTTTTCTCACCTCATTTGCTCACATCGTATATAGACTTGTTTCTACTGTATTATTGACTGTATGTTTGTTTTACTCCATGTGTAACTCTGTGTCGTTGTATGTGTCGAACTGCTTTGCTTTATCTTGGCCAGGTCGCAATTGTAAATGAGAACTTGTTCTCAACTTGCCTACCTGGTTAAATAAAGGTGAAATAAATGTTTAAAATGTAAAAAATTACCAGGTAAATTGACTGAGAAAACATTCTCATGTACAGCAACGACCAGGGGAATAGTTACAGGGGAAAGGAGGGGGGATGAATGAGACAAGCTAAACTGGGTATGGCCATGATGGTATGAAGGCCAGATTGGGAATTTAGCCAGGACACCTGGGTTAACACACCTACTCTTACGATAAGTGCCATGGGATCTTTAGTGACCACAGAGAGTCAGGACACAGGTTTAACGTCTCATCTGAAAAACTGATCACATGGCATTCAATTTATTTTGAGCTATATGGGCAGGAGACTATTAATTTTGATTAAAGACAGCTATTTCCTATGAAATGATCTGGTCTACATCTCTACCTATGACCATATTGTTGTCCTGCCTGAGCATGCAAAATGTAAAGAGTAATTTTGGGTGTCAGGGAAGTATGGGAGTAAAAAATAAATATTTTTATTTAGGAATGTAGTGGAGTAAAAGTGTGTGTGTGTTTGTGTGTGTGTGTGTGTGTGAGAGAGAGAGAGAGAGAGAGAGAGAGAGAGAGGTAGAGAGTGAACAGCAAAATGCAAAAAAACTGCCTCCCATAGCCTTCCTTGAGTCACCACTTCCCTCTTGAGTCAACTGACTGACAGAACTGTGGATAGGATGAAAGATTAATGATGAAATCTGATTACCCTAATCCATATAATAAGTGATGTTCTTTTGTAAAACTGTGAGTCCCTCCCAGCATTGTAGCTAAATGAAATGTACACCTTATCATTCCTTGGCTTGGCGTTGGCTCAAGATAACTACAAAGCAAATAGGTTACTGTAGATGCGTCACCACCACACACAAGGGAACCTCAAACTCCAGATTTGTAAATAAAAAAAACAAGAGAGGGCCAAACAGACATGTATATATTGAATATGCATACTTGAAAACAAAATATGGTTGAAAACAGTCTTCTATTAAGTTTTCTAGACAGTCTTTGTATAATCCACTCTTCTGGACACAGAAGTGACCAGAGGGAGGCATACTTTCCACTGAACCCTACACTAAAAGAAAGACCTGCAAGAGTGCACCCTGTGCATGAATTGCAGTAGGCCCATCTATGATAACAAACAGAGCAAAACAAATGAGTGCCTTTCTCATTGTGAAAATCATTAACCTAACCTGCAAAAAGACAATCCACTCAACTGTCCTCTGATCCAGGTTACCCTGTAGATATGATTAATTAATAATTAAATCATTAATTTGAGTTCCCTGCTCTAACTAATATTACATACATCTTTGTTTGTATAATTAATTGATATATAAAAAAAAATGTACTAGCATGATCATAAATATACACCCAGGCCTATGTTTCAATAATAATGTATTTTATTTGTAGACAACAACCCTGGACTTTGGTCTTCAAATGTGGTATTTTCAATCTATGTAGCTATGCCAGAGCAACTTTTGGTCCCCAGGCAAGCTATTATTATGGGGTGTATAATACTAGGATACATACAGCAGGATTTATGCAGTTGATCCAAATCGGGAAATTGATCCATCCCCCATTCCACAGCGCGCGCGACCCAAGAGCTCACTTTCCTTCGCGGAGCAGACAAGTTGGTTCCACATTTTTTAATGTGAAACAAAACTTGCATCTTGTTTTTGTTTTTTTACCCCTGACATTGCCATCAATATGGAAATGAACGGCAGCGCTGACAGAGAAAATGGAGGGGGGGTAAGTGATGATCTGTAGTTGCAACCTAGTTAGCATCAAAGTAACAAGTTATCTCACTTCCAAGAGAGGTAATGGACTGGCAGCAATGTTGCCATTGCCATCCACATTAGCCACTGTCGCCCGTTTAGCTAGGCTAACAAACCTGCCAATGTAGGCCTAACAATATAACTAACAATATAATAATGTTTGTAGACACAAAATACACTTTTACTGAAGCACACAATATTTCTTATTATAGTTTCCCTAAATTTAATAGCGGCTAGTCAGCTAATCTTGCTCTAAAATTGGTTACCATGGTGCCAGTGTGAGTTTATAGGCTGCTGCGCTTAAAGAGGCAGAGGCTGTGAGATCCCTCACAGACAACTGCATCACCTTTCATTCTTGGGATGTAAGCATCGAAGGCGATGCCATGATATGAAGAAGAAAAACACAACATTGTAGCTTAACTAAATATTTTATCAACACAAAACAACCTGTTGTAATATCGTGCACCATAATGTTCTCTACATTTCTTTGTGTCCAAAAGATCTCCACCAATTAATCCTTATTTGGAACCATATTGGATGCATTTTAAGAAATTTTCATTTTTTACAACCTTTTATAACACCATTTTACAATACCCTTTTATAGCACAGAGATTAGATACATAACAGCATTAAAATCTAACTAGTAAGCAACACATTTTCAGTTTAGAAACGTTTTGGAGGGCACCCCACAATGTAACCTTGGCTATTGTCATAATAAAAAATGATTATAATCCTTGTTAGAAGAGCCCTTTAGTGCTTAGGATAGATTGTGTAGGTGAGGTTAGTCAGTTGAAATGATGATTTTGTTTTGGGACAGTCTACGGATCAGATCAAGACTTGGCCTTTCCTGAAATGGCTGACATCTTTTGGCCAGGTCTCCGGTGAAAGTCTGCATCCTTTGAGGAGTTGTGCCTCTATGCACCTAAGTGGCCCAGTGAATAATGAATGCCCTTTGTGTTGGATCCCTGGCACGATGTTCCAATAAGAAACAGTTTCCTTTCTTTCATCACACATCCAGTTTTAGTGGAAATAATTCTAAAGGGCTTGGTGTACGCATTTTGCTTAATGCATTTATGCTATTGATATGATGGTGCTCAATCAAATACTTTCATTAGCAATTTTGTGTTAACTAGACCCCTGTAAAGTGTTTTTAATGACATTGTGTGTTCCCATTTCCCCAGTTATTGGGAGGTAGTTTAGTGCTACTTATAAAGCAATAACACTTTACAGAGGGAGGAAATGAGCTTCATTGTGTCATCCCAACAGCCTGTCCCTGTCCCCCAAATAGCTCCTTTAAATTTCATAGAGAGAGAGATAGAGTGTGCGCATGCGTGCATGCGTGCTTGCCAGTATGTCTAGCTACTGTCCTGAGACTGTCACAGTTGAGTCACGGAGGACAGAATATTGATATCTTTACACTCGATTCAATGTGCAATTGGTGTCATTTACAAGATGTCTCCCCACAGTGAGAGTGAATAATGCCTCATGGATGCTGTGTAAATTGCTTTCTGTCCTCTCAGAGGACTTTATTTAATTTGCACTGCCTGAGCTCAAATCCGAGCCTGGAGATCCGCAGAACTACTATGTTTATTTTCTACCTGGTAGTTAATCGACTGATAAATGTTCTTGATTAGGCATAGCCAGTGGCGATTTTAGCATGTCGATCTTGGTGGAACAAACAAAAACATTTTTGGGGGGATGCATGCCAACAAAGCCACTAAACAATACATTAACTGCACTATAACGGTGACAAACGGTGCCCACAAACTGTTAGGGCCTACATAAAGCTGTCCCAACAGCAGAGCTTTCTTTTCAGGGCCATGGAGTGAATCCTTACCACCACTACAACTTGCTATCAGGGAGCCTTGTCTGGCAGCTAAACAGTTCATTCAGCCTCATTTACTGATTTAAAAAAAACATAGCTGATATGACTGACTTGCGTAAACAAATGTGGTTTCTACTGACAATTAAGATGTACAAACTATGGCATAAGGGAACAATGAGCGGATAGGAGGCAAGCCGTCATTTCGATTAAGACATTAATGAACGAGCTAAGATGGACGTAGTCAATATAACTGTTTGTAAATCACTTTTGAAATGTACAGCAACAGAATTTAGAACATGGGCCATTCTTACAGTATTCTCCCTGTACACCAAGCCAAAACCATAGGATAAATAAAGGGGGCATATAAGTAGACAATGAAAGCTCTTACAATATTCGATGATGACTTTTGTCTAAAACAGGCTGTAGGCTACATGTGCACCACCAAGTCAGAACAGTAGGCTAAATTATGAAGGGGTTAAGGGACCAAATTATTAGGGTGAGGCACATGGGCTACTAACAGCTTACTACACAACATACACTTAGTATTCATTTCTTAGCTACAGTATACATATCTCCCTGGCATATTACATTATTTATGCAGCAGCATACAATACATTTTTGGACTCACCGTTGTGCTGTGCTCACTTGAACAGGAAGGTCCTTCTTGTGGGCAAATTTTGTCATGTAACTTTGTCATCGAAGTCTGGCATTCTCTGGATTTATGGTGCTTTCAAGACAACTAGGAACTCTGACAAAAATAAGGTTGAATCATGACGTCAGTGAGCTTCAGGTCGGAGATCTAGAAAGAGGTCCGGGTTCCCAACTTGGAATTCCGAGTTGGATGACTGTTCAAAATGTATGTCCCAGTCGGAGCACATTTTTTTCAGAGTTCCCAGTTGTCTCGAACTCACTGAAGTTAGAGATTTCCCAGTTCTGAGTTTCCAGTTGTTTTGAATGCAGCAGAAGTCATACTTGATTGTATGTATTCAACTTTTTCTAGCCCATGGTGTTGTGTGTGAATGTTTATCCTTTTAAGCTTGGAAAAGAGACCCTTAAACCCAGACTTGGACCACACCCCCTCTCCACCAAATAGAAGGCAGGGGAAGCAAAATAGTGATTGCTTTGCATCGCTTGCAGTTAGCCACTGATTCCTTCCAAACCACTCATTGTTGAATTTGCGAATTCCAACTTGTTGCGTAATGTTTATGTCCATTGTCTGATGAGCACTGATACGTTTTATCTATAATTTCTCTTCATATGATAAGGATTTGCCAGTAGATTGTTGATGATGACTGCTTGTCTAGCTTGCTAGTTAAGATTTTGAAGGTATGACGTTGACATGATCAGTCCAATCAAAGCTACAGTAGATATAACGGGCACTGATAATGTAAATCTATGGCAGCACCCAAGGGGGCTTGAACTTCCTAGCTCTCCCTGTAGATTTTGCGGTGACGTAGTGTCCCCATGAGTGATAGAACACTGAGCCAATCACTGCGCAACTAGAGAAGATAAAACATTTTTTTTACATTGTTTGCAAACTGATATGTGACACGTATTAATGCCAAAATAACATGCAAAACAGGCACATGAAAAAACATACACACACATATGTATGTATACACACACATATGTATATATATATATATATATATATATATATATATATATATATATATATATATATATATATATATATATATATATATATATGTATGTGTATATATATATATATATATATATATATATATATATATATATATATATATATATGTGTATATACAGTGGGGCAAAAAAGTATTTAGTCAGCCACCAATTGTGCAAGTTTTCCCACTTAAAAAGATGAGAAAGGCCTGTAATTTTCATCATAGGTACACTTCAACTATGACATACAAAATGAGGAAAAAATCCAGAAAATCACATTGTAGGATTTTTAATGAATTTATTTGCAAATTATGGTGGAAAATAAGTATTTGGTCACCTACAAACAAGCAAGATTTCTGGCTCTCACAGACCTGTAACTTCTTCTTTAAGAGGCTCCTCTGTCCTTCACTCGTTACCTGTATTAATGGCACCTGTTTGAACTTGTTATCAGTATAAAAGACACCTGTCCACAACCTCAAACAGTCACACTCCAAACTCCACTATGGCCAAGACCAAAGAGCTGTCAAAGGACACCAGAAACAAAATTGTAGACCTGCACCAGGCTGGGAAGACTGAATCTGCAATAGGTAAGCAGCTTGGTTTGAAGAAATCAACTGTGGGAGCAATTATTAGGAAATGGAAGACATACAAGACCACTGATAATCTCCCTCGATCTGGGGCTCCACGCAAGATCTCACCAAGTGGGGTCAAAATGATCACAAGAACGGTGAGCAAAAATCCCAGAACCACACGGGGGGGCCTAGTGAATGACCTGCAGAGAGCTGGGACCAAAGTAACAAAGCCTACCATCAGTAACACACTACGCCGCCAGGGACTCAAATCCTGCAGTGCCAGACGTGTCCCCCTGCTTAAGCCAGTACATGTCCAGGCCCGTCTGAAGTTTGCTAGAGAGCATTTGGATGATCCAGAAGAAGATTGGGAGAATGTCAAATGGTCAGATGAAACCAAAATATAACTTTTTGGTAAAAACTCAACTCGTCGTGTTTGGAGGACAAAGAATGCTGAGTTGCATCCAAAGAACACCATACCTACTGTGAAGCATGGGGGTGGAAACATCATGCTTTGGGGCTGTTTTTCTGCAAAGGGACCAGGACGACTGATCCGTGTAAAGGAAAGAATGAATGGGGCCATGTGTCGTGAGATTTTGAGTGAAAACCTCCTTCCATCAGCAAGGGCATTGAAGATGAAACGTGGCTGGGTCTTTCAGCATGACAATGATCCCAAACACACCGCCCGGGCAACGAAGGAGTGGCTTAGTAAGAAGCATTTCAAGGCCCTGGAGTGGCCTAGCCAGTCTCCAGATCTCAACCCCATAGACAATCTTTGGAGGGAGTTGAAAGTCCATGTTGCCCAGCAACAGCCCCAAAACATCACTGCTCTAGAGGATATCTGCATGGAGGAATGGGCCAAAATACCAGCAACAGTGTGTGAAAACCTTGTGAAGACTTACAGAAAACGTTTGACCTCTGTCATTGCCAACAAAGGGTATATAACAAAGTATTGAGATAAACTTTTGTTATCAGGTCGTCTACAAGTGATTTGGCACCAGGTTCTCCACAAACATGCGGTGCGCATCAGGAGAGGGGCTGCAACTCATTCGGCCGCACCCCGACCCTGTCATGAACGGCTCTACTCACCAGCCAAAAGAGGCAGGCTATCCCGGGCCAACCGAAGCTCCACGGCGCTACGGTATCATTATGTTTAGGGGCGGCAGTGTATCCTAGTGGTTAGAGCGTTGGACTAGGAACCGGAAGGTTGCAAGTTCAAACCCCCGAGCTGACAAGGTACGAATCTTACGTTCTGCCCCTGAACAGGCAGTTAACCCACTGTTCCTAGGCTGGCATTGAAAATAAGAATTTGTTCTTAACTGACTTGCCTAGTTAAATGAAGGTTAAAAAAATTGACCAAATACTTATTTTCCACCATAATTTGCAAATAAATTCATAAAAAATCCTACAATGTGATTTTCTGGATTTTTTTGTCTTGTTTTGTCTGTCATAGTTGAAGTGTACCTATGATGAAAATTACAGGCCTCTCTCATCTTTTTAAGTGGGAGAACTTGCACAATTCGTGGCTGACTAAATACTTATTTGCCCCACTGTGTATATATATATATGTATGTATGTATGTATGTATGTGTATATATATATATATATATATATATCCAATATATATATACATACATACAGTGGCTTGCGAAAGTATTCACCCTCCTTGGCATTTTTCCTATTTTGTAGCCTTACAACCTGGAATTAAAATTGATTTTTGGGGGATTTGTATCATTTGATTTACACAACATGCCTACCACTTTGAAAAGGCAACATATTTTTTTATTGTGAAACAAACAAGAAATAAGACCCCAAAAATTAAATATTGAGCGTGCATAACCATGCACCCCCTCAAAGTCAATACTTTATAGAGCCACCTTTTGCAGCAATTACAGCTGCAAGTCTCTTGGGGTATGTCTCTATACGCTTGGCACATCTAGTCACTAAGATTTTTGCCCATTCTTCAAGACAAAACTGCTCCAACTCCTTCAAGTTGGATGGGTTCTGCTGGTGTACAACAATCTTTAAGTCATACCACAGATTCTCAATTGGATTCAGGTCTGGCCTTTGATTAGGCCATTCCAAGACATTTAAATGTTTCCCCTTAAACCACTCGAGTGTTTCTTTAGCAGTATGCTTAGGGTCATTGTCCTGCTGGAAGGTGAACCTCCGTCCCAGTCTCAAATCTGGAAGACTGAAACAGGTTTCCCCCAAGAATTTCCTTGTATTTAGCACCATCCATCATTCATTCAATTCTGACCAGTGTCCCAGTCCCTGCCGATGAAAAACATCCCCACAGCATGATGCTGCCACCACCATGCTTCACTGTGGGGATAATGTTCTCTGGGCGATGAGAGGTGTTGGGTTTGTGCCAGACATAGCGTTTTCCTTGGTGGCCAAAAGCTACATTTTAGCCTCATCTGACCAGAGTACCTTCTTCCATATGTTTGGGGAGTCTCCAACATGCCTTTTTGGCACACACCAAACGTGTTTGCTTAGTTTTTTCTTTAAGCAATGGCTTTTTTCTGGCCACTCTTCCGTAAAGCCCAGCTCCGTAGATTGTATGGCTTAAAGTGGCCCTATGGACAGATACACCAATCTCCGCTGTGGAGATTTGCGGCTCCTTCGGGGTTACCTTTGGTCTCTTTGTTGCCTCTGATTAATGCCCGCCTTGCCTGGTCCATGAGTTTTGGTGGGCGGCCCTCTCTTGACAGGTTTGTTGTGGTGCCATATTCTTTCCATTTTTTAATAATGGATTTAATGGTGCTCCGTGGGATGATCAACGTTTCGGATATTTTTGGACATTTGTCATTTCACTTCACCAATTTGGACTATGGTAAACCAACAGTGCTGCGAAGCCTTGAAGGCCGGATTTAATAATGGGAGCTACAGGCTATAGGTTACAGGCTAGGTTGGTTGCATTGTATTGCCATTGTATTGTAGGTAAGCTACAGTATACTGTGCTTTGGAATAGCAGTGTTTGCATATGTTTCCGGTGGGATGTTAAACTAAAAGCCCTTCAGAGAACCATGAAAATGAAATACAGTTGTGTCGATCCCTGGGCTGGACACAGGCCAGTCTCTGAGGTGAGCAGAGGAGACTGATGGGACATGATGGATGGAGAACACAGAAGTGCTGATGCGGAGAGATAGAGAGGCAAAGAGTGACACACATCCTGTAGCAGCATCCTCTTCATTTAAAACCCAACCACGCATCCTGCAAGTCAAGCAAGAACAGAATAAAATACATGCTGATGATAAATGCAACTTGGTCTGCATAAACGCTACACTCTGTTATCTTATATTCTTATAAGGCTGGAATTTTCAGGATGTCGCCTAGTCTGGTTGCCATTCTTTTTCCTGCCAATGCAGTTGGCTAAAGAGACAGAATTGTAACCATAGTGTACAGTACGTATCCCAGAGTGTCCCTTTTGTATAGCCTAGAGCCCAACCTGCCCCTCAGTCTACTAGGGAATAGCAGACTAGCACCACAACTGTCTGGCAGCTTAGAAAAACCCCTTTCACAGATGAAAACAGCGAGAGTAGGCATAGCTGTTCATTGATGCTGGCCTGGGGTTAAATGAGTTCACTTCTCACACAGTGGATTATTTTAGTCAGAGTCAGCCCAAAGTGAGGATGAGCTTAAAGTCTGTGAAAGTCTATGTGCTTGTATGGTAAATATCAACAGCCTAGTCTGGGTACCCAGATGAAGGAAAATGCATGTTTTTTGACTAATTATACATTTTCACAACAATAGTGTAGTATTCACAACTGTGACTTGTCTTCATCAGGCTTCCCTAAGGTGAGCTGAATTACCATGCCTTCAGGCAGAGACTGACAACATTGGTGCGGTAACCCCCGAGAACATTGTGTGAAAGCTTGATCTACAGTGAAGACAATGCATGTTTTTAGATGAGACGATTCATCTATTTTCACAAAAATAGTGTCATTCACAACTGTAATTGTTCTTCTTCATCTGGCTTCACTAAGCTGAGAACATTGTGTAGAAAATGTTTTGGAGTCTGTGAAAGCTTGTACTTACTTGAACTGAATAGAAGCACTTTCAATGGGAGTTTGAGGTTGGGGGGAGGGGGGTCCTACCAGAGTGCTGCAAGCCAGGCACTGCTGCCAATATTTACTAGGACCAGATGGATTCTGTGGGGCTTTTTCAATGCCCCTGTAAATGTAAAGAAAATACAGACAAACTACAGAATCAATCAAACAAAAGTGAGACATATAGGCTACTAGGCTATACTAACAGATGTGGCATGTCAATGATAGCCAGAAGAGTTGGCTAAAGTATAGGCTACAGATCTGGGACCAGGCTACCTCAGCACATAGGCTAGCTGTCTTCCAGGTAGATCAGGTAACTGTGCTGTAACGGACTAGAGCATAGGAAACAGTTATGACAGTTATCACTAGGGACTGCTTGGGCTGCAGTCAGTGACACATTTAATTCACACCTACTGTAGTGGGTTGGGCAGGTGGTGTTGAGAGGTATGCAGACAGAGAGTGACAACATATGATTTCCTTTGAGCGTTATTACTCAACTACGTGGGCAGCTATCTCCAGCTATTCTAAATGACTGCTGCAGCGACCTTCTACACTCTCTCAGTTTCTCTCCCTCTCTCTCTCTCCCTCGCTCTCCCGCTCTCTCACTCCCTCGCTTTCGCTCTCTCTCTACCCCTCTCTCAATTCAATTCAATTCAATTCAAGGGCTTTATTGGCATGGGAAACATGTGTTAACATTGCCAAAGCAAGTGAGGTAGATAATATATAAAGTGAATATATAAAGTGAAATAAACAATCAAAATTAACAGTAAACATTACACATACTGAAGTTTCAAAACAATAAAGACATTACAAATGTCATATTAGATATATACAGTGTTTTAACAATGTACAAATGGTTAAAGGACACAAGATAAAATAAATAAGCATAAATATGGGTTGTATTTACAATGGTGTTTGTTCTTCACTGGTTGCCCTTTTCTCGTGGCAACAGGTCACAAATCTTGCTGCTGTGATGGCACACTGGAATTTCACCCAGTAGATATGGCAGTTTATCAAAATTGGATTTGTTTTCGAATTCTTTGTGGATCTGTGTAATCTGAGGGAAATATGTCTCTCTAATATGGTCATACATTGGGCAGGAGGTTAGGAAGTGCAGCTCAGTTTCCACCTCATTTTGTGGGCAGTGAGCACATAGCCTGTCTTCTCTTGAGAGCCATGTCTGCCTACGGCGGCCTTTCTCAATAGCAAGGCTATGCTCACTGAGTCTGTACATAGTCAAAGCTTTCTTTCATTTTGGGTCAGTCAAAGTGGTCAAATATTCTGCCGCTGTGTACTCTCTGTTTAGGGCCAAATAGCATTCTAGTTTGCTCTGTTTTTTTGTTAATTCTTTCCAATGTGTCAAGTAATTATCTTTTTGTTTTCTCATGATTTGGTTGGGTCTAATTGTGCTGCTGTCCTGGGGCTCTGTAGGGTGTGTTTGTGTTTGTGAACAGAACCCTCTCTCCCTCTCTCTCGGGCTAAGACAGCTGTGTATATAGGCCTAGGCAATAAACACACAGTTGAGTCTGGTCAAAGGCAGGATGTGGGGATTGTTCTCTAAGGTCTAATGACTGAAGAATTATGCTTAATATTGTCACATCCTGTCACTGAAAGATCTGGGCTTTGAGACCAACATGTTACAGGGACGTGTTTTGTTCAGAGGTGGAGGGAGCACTTGGTTTTGTTGATGAGTGGAGAGTGGATGACAATTAACTGTACATTAACTGTACATTTATAGATTTTCTTTAATTGATTATGCTGCCAAACATACCCTCGTAAAGCTGACTATCCTACCGATCCTTGACTTCGACGATGTAATTTACAAAATAGCCTCCAACACACTCAGCAAATTGAATGCAGTCTATCACATTGCCATCCTTTATGTCACCAAAGCCCCATATACTACCCACCACTGTGACCTGTATACTCTCGTTAGCTGGTCCTCGCTACATATTCGTTGCCAAACCCACTGGCTCCAGGTAATCTATAAGTCTTTGCTAGGTAAAGCTCCACCTTATCTCAGCTTACTGGTCACCATAGCAACACCCACCCGTAGCAAACACTCCAGCAGGTATTTTTCACTGGTCATCTCCAAAGCCAACACCTACTTTGGCCACCTTTCCTTCCAGTTCTCTGCTGTCAATGACTGGAACAAATTGCAAAAATCACTGAAGTTGGAGACTTATATCTCCCTCACTAACTTTAAGCATCAGCTGTCAGAGCAGCTTACGGATCGCTGCAGCTGTACATAGCCCATCTGTAAATAGCCCATTCAACCAAGTACCTACCTCATCCCCATATTTGTTTTTGTTTTTCTGCTCTTTTGCATACCAGTATTTCTACTTGCATATCCTCATCTGCACATCTACAGTGGGGCAAAAAAGTATTTAGTCAGCCACCAATTGTGCAAGTTTTCCCACTTAAAAATATGAGAGAGGCCTGTAATTTTCATCATAGGTACACTTCAACTATGACAGACAAAATGAGAAAAAAAATCCAGAAAATCACATTGTAGGATTTTTAATGAATTTATTTGCAAACTATGGTGGAAAATAAGTATTTGGTCAATAACAAAAGTTTATCTCAATACTTTGTTATATACCCTTTGTTGTCAATGACAGAGGTCAAACGTTTTCTGTAAGTCTTCACAAGGTTTTCACACACTGTTGCTGGTATTTTGGCCCATTCCTCCATGCAGATATCCTCTAGAGCAGTGATGTTTTGGGGCTGTTGCTGGGCAACACGGACTTTCAACTCCCTCCAAAGATTTTCTATGGGGTTGAGATCTGGAGACTGGCTAGGCCACTCCAGGACCTTGAAATGCTTCTTACGAAGCCACTCCTTCGTTGCCCGGGCAGTGTGTTTGGGATCATTGTCATGCTGAAAGACCCAGCCACGTTTCATCTTCAATGCCCTTGCTGATGGAAGGAGGTTTTCACTCAAAATCTCACGATACTTGGCCCCATTCATTCTTTCCTTTACAAGGATCAGTCATCCTGGTCCCTTTGCAGAAAAACAGCCCCAAAGCATGATGTTTCCACCCCCATGCTTCACAGTAGGTATGGTGTTCTTTGGATGCAACTCAGCATTCTTTGTCCTCCAAACACGACGAGTTGAGTTTATACCAAAACGTTATATTTTGGTTTCATCTGACCATATAACATTCTCCCAATCTTCTTCTGGATCATCCAAATGCTCTCTAGCAAACTTCAGACGGGCCTGGACATGTACTGGCTTAAGCAGGGGGACACGTCTTGCACTGCAGGATTTGAGTCCCTGGTGGCGTAGCGTGTTACTGATGGTAGGCTTTGTTACTTTGGGCCCAGCTCTCTGCAGGTCATTCACTAGATCCCCCCGTGTGGTTCTGGGATTTTTGCTCACCATTTTTGTGATCATTTTGACCCCACGGGGTGAGATCTTGCGTGGAGCCCCAGATCGAGGGAGATTATCAGTGGTCTTGTATGTCTTCCATTTCCTAATAATTGCTCCCACAGTTGATTTCTTCAAACCAAGCTGCTTACCTATTGCAGATTCAGTCTTCCCAGCCTGGTGCAGGTCTACAATTTTGTTTCTGGTGTCCTTTGACAGCTCTTTGGTCTTGGCCATAGTGGAGTTTGGAGTGTGACTGTTTGAGGTTGTGGACAGGTGTCTTTTATACTGATAACAAGTTCAAACAGGTGCCATTAATACAGGTAACGAGTGGCGGACAGAGGAGCCTCTTAATGAATAAGTTACAGGTCTGTGAGAGCCAGAAATCTTGCTTGTTTGTAGGTGACCAAATACTTATTTTCCACCATAATTTGCAAATAAATTCATTAAAAATCCTACAATGTGATTTTCTGGATTTTTTTTCTTATTTTGTCTGTCATAGTTGAAGTGTACCTATGATGAAAATTACAGGCCTCTCTCATCTTTTTAAGTGGGAGAACTTGCACAATTGGTGGCTGACTAAATATTTTTTTGCCCCACTGTATCACTCCAGTGTTAATTGCTAAATTGTAATTACTTCACCACTATAGCCTATTTATTGCCTTTACCTCCTTTCTTCATTTCCACACACTGTATACAGATTTTTCTATTGTGTTATTGACTATACGTTTGTTTATCCCATATATACTCTGTGTTGTTGTTTTTGTCACACTGCTTTGCTTTATCTTGGCCAGGTCACAGTTGTAAATGAGAACTTGTTCTCTACTGGCCTATCTGGTTAAATAAAGGTGAAATAAAAAATATATTATATCATGGATGCTGCACTGAATCTCTGTGCACTTCTTACATTTACAATAAAGGCTTTTTTTAAAATATATATATATATCCCTTTGTTTTCTCTATGTCTTTCCCTTATACAGGGATTGTTGAGCTGAATAATTCATAGTAACAAAATAGTGGATCGTCCGTTTTTTGGTCAGGCAGAATAACAATGGACCTACAGAGTGATTGACTAACACTGCCTCTCCAGTAGAGAACGTCAGCGCAATCATATGCTAATACATGCTTTGTTCGTTTATACTTTTCAATCGAGAGTTCTATTCAAATACAGAACTGTGTCAGTCAGTCGGTTGCTTTCTGTACTTTTAATAAAAAGTGAAGTATATGTGTGTGTGTGTGTGGGGTGTGTGTGTGTGCACGTGTGTGTGTGTGTGTGTGCGGGGTGTGCACTTGTTTTGGGACCTATGCCATTGCTTATGCTCAATCATGCCAAATTACCACTATCATTCTGTTGTGTCAGCCAGCAATGAAGAAATTGAATGAGGCAGGTTTCCCAGACTGCAGTGTCAGTCAGTCCTATGGATAGCCTACACCTTCAGAACCTGTGGTCTCACATAAGACCTATTGATTAAGGCATAAGGGCTGTCCTTGAATGCCCTCAGTGGGTTCAGTGTGTGAGAAGAGAGCAGGTGACCCTGGCAGGTTGTGACAGTGACACAGAGATCACTGTGTTTCGCTCAAGTATTTGGTATTCATTAGAATCCACATTTAAAATGCCACACATAGGCTACATACATACAATATTCAGGTCTAATACATTTTTTATTTAACTAGGCAAGTCAGTTAAGAACAATTGACGCCCTACCCCAGCCAAACCCTAACCCGGATGACGTTGGGCCAATTGTGCACCGCCTTATGGGACTCCCAATCACAGCCAGTTGTGATACAGCCTGGAATCGAACCAGGGTCTGTAGAGACACCTCTTACACTGAGATGCAGTGTCTTAGACCACTGTGCCACTCGGGAGCCCACTGTACATAGTACAGTGCAAATTACAATGCAAGATATAGAAAATGGCTGTGTCTCTTCACAGTCCCCTTTGTGCAGTAAGGTGTTATTTTATCTGTTTGCGTGTCTTCTGTTTTACCGATGAGTATCTGTCACTTATCACAAGGACACAAGTGTGACGTCAGTTCTTTAGGAACACAGAGGGCATGTTTTTAAGAGTTGTTTAGTTTGTGTGACCTTGCAATTCTTAGTGCACTAACTCTATAAAGGCTCACAGTCTGGGTTTAATATGTCTATTCAGGATTGATTCAATAGTACATCCTGATGGGAAGGATCCTGATCCAGATATTTTGTGAACATTGCACAGATGTGCAGCACAGTAGGAGCCATGCCATAAATATAGGTCAGGCCACACCCCAAAAAGCACAGGGGTACTTAAGATATTTAAATGCATCTAGCCGGGTACAGTTTCCTCACATAATTGTAAAGCTCATCATATAGCCTAACCACCTCAACATTTAAGGGATATTGGGTGGCTAATCAACACACCAGCTACTGCAGAGAACACACCCATCTCTCTCTCTCGGGTTACTGCACCAACGTTGCCAGTTTCTTCCTGAAGGCATGGTAATTCAGCTCAGCTCTGTGGTAAATTAGAGGGTTCTGTTCTCCCCTTCCTAAAACAGAACCTCTGACTGTCTCTCTCTGCTGTAAAGCCTACCGCCCCTCTCATCCACTGTCTCTATTCCTGGAACAGAGGGAAGGAAGGAAGATTGTCTGTACACAGCACTGTGACACAGCACTGACAATTTAACAGCCAGTCTTCCACAGCTGTTGGAGAGAGGGGGGATACATGCATCCAATGGTTCAATGTCATTGAATGGTTGTTAATGCATTGGAGATGGTTTAGCATGACTTCAAGTTCACTTTCCTCAGGAGGCCTAGTTGTTCAGTCATTGCAAAACATTTAGTCAGCAGCACTTTAAAGATGGAATCCGCATTAGGGGAACAGCGCCATTGTCCACCCCAGCAGCTTTCATCTAGTTTTTGTTCTGTGGACTTATCAGAGGTGTGGTGCATCGAGCAGTGTGATAAAAAAAAACGCAGTGTATATTCTGCTGTTCTATCTCCAGGCAATGATGGCCAAGGGGGAAAAAACGTTGTTCGTTGTTTGCAGTAACTGCTTTGTTGTTGTAGCATCCCAAACGGATGTGGCAGTTTCACCATGAAGGATTCCAGCTTTAAGATCAGGGGCCTCATTTAACAACCGTGCGTAAATGTGTCACGCCCTGGTCTAAGTATTTTGTGTTTTTCTTCATGTATTGGGTCAGGCCAGGGTGTGGCATGGGGTTTTTGTTTGTGGTGTGTTTTGTCTTGGGGTTTTGGTGTGTATGTATCGGGATTGTAGCTAGTGGGGTTATCTAGCAAAGTCTATGGCTGTCTGGAGTGGTTCTCAATCAGAGACAGGTGTTTATCGTTGTCTCTGATTGGGAACCATATTTAGGCAGCCATATTCTTTGAGTTTGTCGTTGGGTGATTCTGTTACGGCTTTCTAGGTGTGAAGGAGAGTCGGACCAAAATGCAGCGTGTAGATTGCGATCCATGTTTAATGACAAACACACTAAACACAAACACTACAAAACAATAAACGTAACGAAAACCGAAACAGCCTATACTTGTGTAAACTAACACAGAACAAGGACATCAGGACAATCACCCACGACAAACTCAAAGAATATGGCTGCCTAAATATGGTTCCCAATCAGAGACAACGATAAACACCTGCCTCTGATTGAGAACCACTCCAGACAGCCATAGACTTTGCTAGATAACCCCACTAGCTACAATCCCAATACATACACACCAAAACCCCAAGACAAAACACACCACAAACAAAAACCCCATGCCACACCCTGGCCTGACCCAATACATGAAGAAAAACACAAAATACTTAGACCAGGGCGTGACAAAATGTTGTACTAAATTCTGGCGTACATGGAGATTCTATGATTTGCGTGCGCAACAAATTATTGGGATTTATCAAAACTGTCGCACGCATCATATACTGTATGAATGTTTTCAATGAATAATCCGACCATAATATATTTGTGGGCTCGTGAACGAGCGCTACAACCCCGCCTGGAAAACGCCCTCCATTCACTATTTTAAGGTAACATAACGCCCTCATTTGCTGTATGATTTGGAGGTGTTGGAACTTGACAATGATCATTAAAAAAATATATATCGCAATGGCAAATGTCATCAGATTCCTGTAGAGGCGTGGGCAGAATGCTTTAATCTTTTGCAGGATTTTTTAAAAAAATGTCACGTGTAGCGAGTGCCAAACACTGGCTGCGCATTCTGCAAGATTGATTGACCTTTCGAACAATTTCTAAGTAAATGCTACTACAGCCACCACGTCTATACAAAATACAAATTCCTGTTCAATATTTAGTTTATCAATAGATTGTATTTCTATCTCCTGCCTTGGTATATAGGCTCTGAGATTAAATAGGCTATTATGTTCCGCTCCTATCGCACAGCAATACTGTAGCCTACAGTCTGTTTACTGTCGCGCATAGGTACCAACTGCAAATGCATATGTTTTATCACTAGGCAAACGAGTTAATGTTTTTATTAGCCTACCATTATTATAATTCCTGTGCATCAAACATCTTCATGTACACCTAAAGAACAATATTTGCTTGCAATGCAGTTGGTCAACTTGTGTGCGTGCACACATGGTCTGAGATTTGCGTGGAGAAGCGCACACTTTCCTGTCAAGTTCAAAATGGATAAATACCAACCTTTTGGGAAAACTGATGCACGTATTTTTTGTGCGCACGCACTTTGATAACTGAGGCCCCTGAACAGAATTCGGTGGGAGCTGAATGGGACGTAGTCATCAGAGCAGTCCTGAACTCCCCATATGCCCAGCTATCTAACATCATCAGCCATAGAGGAATCAATACCTGGAGGAACTGATTCATTTAATCATACATCCTTCATTCATCTGAGACATATAATATGGCTTTAATGTATTCATTATTCATTTTATGACATATACAAAAATATGATGCATTCGCATTCAGTAGGCTACTTAAATTATCAGGTTGACAAAGTTAATGTACAGTTCCCACACAGGGCAGGAACAAAGTAGCAGTATCCCTTCACGACCAGAGATCCCTGTCCTGAAGTGTCCTCGACCTGCACCTGGTGTTTGTTCCTCTGTCCCGGAAAGTCCTCACTAACCCCACAGCCACAGTATTGGGCCACTAGAGTGTGTTTGTAAACATAGACAGGTTTGCAATGTAAACATACAGATAGCATTCAGTGTAACTAGGTGAAGGGGTGTAGGTGCGTAGTGTGTTTGTCGGGGGTGGGGGGATACCCGCAGAGATGAGCTCATAGTCTGGGACTTAGCCAAGGTGTGTGTGTGTTCGCCTGCACTTAATGGGAGTGTTTGTTTACTAACATGGATGTTTTTTTTCATAATGCCTTTACTGTTATAATATGATAGATATGATAGTGGTGCATATGATAACAGCATTATCATATGCAAGCTAAACTTCCACCTAAAATGCAAGTCTAAATCATAAATTGATGTCAATGGGAGGTTTATGTGAAAATGTGCGTTATGTGCATGTTCTTCAACAATATAACCAGGTATCTGATTGTATTGTTGGCATGTGTTTGTTTCTCCAGGTCCCCCATACAGGTGTCTGGCATGGTGGCAGCCCCTCTGCTCTCCTGAACATGAACCACTATGCCAATAAGAAGAGTGCAGCAGAGAGCATGCTGGACGTAGCCCTGCTCATGGCCAACGCTTCCCAGCTGAAGGCTGTCCTGGAGCAGGGGCCAGACTTCTCCTTGTACACTCCCCTCATCACTCTCATCAGCATCTCCCTCAGCCTGCAGGTCACTGTGGGGGTCCTCCTCATCTTCATCGGTGAGGATAACAACATTGTATCTCTGGAGGACATTTTTACAAGAAGCATATTGAATGCAACAGTTTTGCATTTGCATCAAATAGGCCTACATTAGACAGTTGCATTCTAAACCTGCATAATGATTGCTGTATTATGGACTCTTTTGACACTAGCCCCGCTATCTAAATGGAGCCACTTTTATTTTTTTATCTTTATTTTACTAGGCAAGTCAGTTAAGAACAAATTCTTATTTTCTATGACAGCGGGTTAACTGCCTGTTCAGGGGCAGAACAACAGATTTGTACCTTGTCAGCTCGGGGATTCGAACTTGCAATCTTTCAGTTACTAGTCCAACTCTCTAACCACTAGGCTATCCTGCCGCTTGTGTCTCTCAATCTTCATAAGCCTTTTGTGTCTCATCTTCATCAGAGAACATGTGTTTTATAACTTCCTCCTCCCTCAACACTTTGTGTTGACCTTAACTGAGGACGACCTCATACCTATCAAGTCCAATGTTTCCTGACATACAACCAATTACCTACTGCAGCGTTGCTGAGGTGCTGTAGCCATGGCAACTAGGCATGTGACCAGGTGTGTGTGTGTGTGAGCGCGTGTGGATGTGTTTAACCATTCTTGTGGGAACCAGAAGTCCCACAAGAATAGTAAACAAACAAATATTTGACCAACTGGGAACATTTTGTTGGTTCCCACAAGGTCATATGCTATGCTGTTGAAGATTGAATTCTTCAGGTGTGACCATACAGGCTGACAGTGACCTTGATCTTCAGCACTGGACAGAGACTGCTCTTCATCATGTCTACATCACAGAGACTGCTCTTCATCATGTCTACATCACATAGAATGCTCTTCATCATGTCTACATCATAGAGACTACTCTTCATCATATTTACATTACAGAGACTACTCTTCATCATGTCTACATCACTGCCTTCACATTTGCTCCCATGATTTCTGCACCATGTCACTCTGATTTAAATTGTATTTTCTTGTGAAACCAGATAGTTAATGAATGGTGCAGGTCACATCACTGTAATTCATCTATTACAGTCCCCAGTAGGAAAACACTTAGTATTTCCAGCCCATATGTTTTTAACCACTCTCTCTCTGAATGAACACTCATTCACTAAGTCACAAGGCTTTACTTTTCCACTAGTGAACTCCATTTGAAGGGATCATGCACTGAACCTGCATGTCAGAGCCATCACACTCTCCCTGTTTCTCTCACCCCTCCCTCTTCTCCCCATTGACCGTTGCTCAACCCATACCTCCACTCCCCCATCCTCCCATTCTCTCTTGTTCCTCCCCAAACCCCCCCTCTCCCTTCTCCACCTTCCATATCTCCTCTACTATTCCCTTCGCCCTGCTTTTCGCCCTCTCTCCTCTCTTCTTCACCCATAATGCATCTGCTCTTCATTCAAAACCTGTGACCCTAGAACCTCGCCTCCCCTTTCCCCCTCTACCCCCACTTTTCTCCCATTCTCTTTCCCTCTGACCCCCCTGTCTTTGACCATTCGAACTGACTGTTCAAACAACTAACACACAGCTCAGACACCCATACCCCACCAAACATGCCACCAGGGGTCTCTTCACAGTCCCTAAGTCCAGAACAGACTCTGGGAAGCACAACGTACTGCATAGTGCCATGACTACATGGAACTCTGTTCCACATCAAGTAACTCAAGCAAGCAGTAAAATCGGATTTAAAAAACTGATAAAACAACACCTCACGTCACAACACGGACTGTTAAGAGACACACGCATTCGCACAAACACTCTAACACATGCACTGTACACACACACACACACACACACACACATTGTGGTGTTGTATTATTGTAGTATTGTACATTTTATATTGTACATTTGTTATAATAGATAAATAATGTAGTCATGTCTTGTATGATGTATAGTTTTATTTATGATGTAGGCTGTTGTTTTGTTGTGATGCAATTGTTTTATTCTTGTTTGGACCCCAGGAAGAGTAGCTGCTGCCTTGGCTAATGGGAGTTCTATTAAATACTCAATTGGTGGTGTGTGCTGTGAATGCCTTACATACCATCCCCCCTGGCCTGGGCCAGACACACACAACCAGAGACACAGGCAGGGTTTCTCACAACGTTTAACATCTTCTAATCTGCCCCCCACACACATGCACACCACAGGAGGTTGGTGGCACCTTAATTGGGGACGATGGGCTCGTGGTAATGGTTGGATCGGAATAAGTGGAATTGTATCAAATACATCAAATACATGGTTTCCAGTAGGTTGATACCATTCCATTAGCTCCGTTCCAGACATTACTATGAGCCGTCCTCCCCTCAACAGCCTCCTGTGGTACACAAGCACATAACATTATCAGAACATCTACATCCACTACACACATATTCATAGATGCCATTAACCATGCCCCTCTGTAAAAGAATAGACGTAGCTCTTTCCAGCAGTCAAATGATCAAATCGCCCTCTAGTGGTCTCCTGGGTGGAACGTTATTCATATTTTTCATCATTTCATAATTAATAAACATTAAAAAAACATTTAAACAACAAAAATCTGGTGTTCTATGTCAAACGCTTTTGTTATATCTCAGTCTTCTGTGATGCATATAAAGCTTAATATTGGGATGCAAACTCAAAATTTAATACATTTCAACTCTATATCTGACATGGTACAGCCCATAACCATGTGTGTGAGGTGTACAGTATGTGTTTGTTTCAAAGTAGATTTGTTTAAGACTACCAAGAAATACTGTGTGACCCTGATTTTAGCCCACTGCAGTGTTAAGCTATTCTTTTTGTTCTTTATACTCACTGTGTCCTGGTCACACATATGTTTCCTCTGAGCTGAGCAGCAGAGAGTTGGCAGAGTTCAGTCCGGGGTACATGAGGACCAGGCCTGAGAGACACTTATACAGAGCACCGAGCACAAAGCAGTATGTCACTATGGATTGGCTCCAGTCCCGGGCTAGCCGCTATCACTCAATCAGGATTATACTTTTTATGTGTGTGTAGAGTTATCTGTGTGTATGTGTGAGAGAGGGAGTCTATGTTTGCATACGTGTGTGTTTGCGAGTGCATGCTGTGAGTGTTTGTAAAGCTCATCTGTACCAATTTCCCCTGTTCTCTCCACAGTGCGGTGGAACCTGAATGACCAGAGTAAACACTTCAGGCTGAATGTAATGGAGAACCTGGCCACAGGCCTCGTCTTCGTCATCGTAGTAGTCAACGTCTTCATCACTGCCTTTGGAGTACAGAAACCCAATCAGAAAGCCTGACCAGGACACAGAAATGCATCACCACCCCCTTAGGTACACACACACTTTCTCTCTTCTCCCCTCTCTCAAACTCAAACAGGAATTGTTTGTACTTTCCCCCAATAGTTTGTCCATGACTCAGCAGCTGTCCTGTTCTCCGTATCTCCTGACCTTCCTAAACGCCCATGCTCCCCCAACCTGACCCATAAATACGCACTGTTCCAGGACTCGACAGAAACTTCCACTAGAAAACACCCCCCAACAAAACTCAACTACTGTCTTTTTACCAGTCCAGAACCCCTTTGTCCCGATGAGAGAGAGGTTTGCTTTCATAAACAACACTGTGTGTTTGTGTAGGAGACCAACAGGAAAACAGAGACAACAGCCAGGGATCATGTGACCTCCGTGTCTGCCTCCTGCCCTGTACTGTAGTTATCCCCAGCAAGCAAGCACACACACTTTCCCTATCTCTCGCTCACTCTCACACACAAATACTCCAAGCCACAGCATTGAGGAAGGCTGAGCACCAAATGTAAATTTTTTATCACATTTATGAGGTGAAAGGAGGACGTCATGGGTCTTGCTCAGACAGCCTGGGCCACTGTGCCTGAAGGGTCTGAAGAGCACATGTATGGAAAAAGAGTCTGTGCCTCACTCTCAAAACATAGAGAACACATTCATTCAGCTTGTGTCGTAGTCTCGTAGTATGCTGCATTTACTGCATTTAAATAGAACAAATCGTTGCAGCATTGAGCAGCAGTTGATGTGAAACTTGATCAATAAAAGAGCTAGCATTGCACTACATCAAGGATCTGCAATATCCCGGCTAGATGTGCCACTGATAATCTTGTCTCAGACCAAGACACATAGAAGAGCTGTGAGAAGAGTGCATGGTTATTTTGGCTGTGTAGTGACTCACTATCATCAGATGCAGATAGAGAAAGAACTGCTCATTAAAGCTGAGGCCTTGATTAGACTCAGTACTGTTACCGCATACACAATTAACATCTCACTTTCTCAGACTCTGTACATCCTTGTACCATTCCGTCTCCAGTATTGAATACACAGCTCATGGTGAAGAATTTCATTGGTTAGCTTAATGTAATAGAAATAGCTAAAAAAAATAATCTAGTTTGACGGTTCTGTTCTTACCGCTGAAAATAAGGTCATATGGCATTGTAATCCTAGGTTTGGCAGGGACTCTCATAACTACTATTGTAGCTTGATGGAGTCTGAGGGAACATGACATCATAAACTAATGATACATTCCCCTTTCTTTCTCATAGCTTCCATTGCTAACCATGGAATCACACAGACAGACCATGATCCAGATAGTGACACACAAATCCACTAACCAGGACAATAGACAGATCTATAAACATTTTGTATATCTATTGCCCTCATGCACTGTATCTGGCTCTAACTCAGTGTAATACCCCTGAGTTGGTTGGAGGAGTCTGGAATGAAAAGAACTTCTGAAGGATTTCATATTCAGATGCGCTTCATCATCATCATGGCTGCAGATCATTCTAAGTGGGATTAATAGCTGTCTGTCTGTTGGGACTGGGAGTACTGGGATTCAAACAGAACAATCACTCTAGTGACACCCTCCCCACTCCCTCACCCCTCCAATCCGCCACTCACCCCTCCTCCCCATCTGCTCTTTGATCTGGGTCTCCCTACAGACAGAAACAGATATAGAAACACACAGCTCACTGAAGCAAAGCTACTGAGAATAGACACCAGGACTCTTAACTGCCACAGAGAATCATCATCTACCAGACGTCACTCATCATCTATCTTACTGTAACCAGTAAGGGTACTAGAGAAGATTCCATAGAGAAATACACATGTTCACTTGAACTGCAGAATAGTAACCACACCTGTCGTGTAAAGCTGCTATGGCACTTGTGATCATCTTCATAGCAGCTCATTTCATAACCTCTTATCTGGCCTGCAGATGTCTCTGGGCTAGGTCATGAGTGCCCTCTAGTGGTATTTTTGGTGCTATTGCAATGATGTGAGATCTTTGTATTACATTGTCAGGTTACCACTCTCACAGATACGTCCTGCTCTGGTAATAAATGAACATCCAAAAAGCACCATACTGCCTGAAGAAGTGCTACTGGCTTCTGTAATGTGTAAGTATTTAATTTAATTTTAATTTTACCTTTATTTAACCAGGCAAGTCAGTTAAGAACACATTCTTATTTTCAATGACGGCCTGGGAACAGTGGGTTAACTGCCTGTTCACGGGCAGAACGACAGATTTGTACCTTGTCAGCTCAGGGGTTTGAACTCACAACCTTCCGGTTACTAGTCCAACACTCTAACCACTAGGCTACAAATGTTATTTGTGTAAACCAATCATATTTTTTTGTGATGTTTGTATTGTTTCCCACCCCTGATTTACTCCTAAACAAGTCACACCAAAATGAAATGTTAAAAAGGACAGCTGTTAGTAACACTAGCAATGAAATGTTTAAAAGGACAGCTGTTACTAACATTAGCAATGTTTTAGCATGTGTGTACAGGTATGTGCACTAGTCTATTCTTGTTTTTTTTCCAGAACATTCTACATGCCTAATTATGAAATGTATTTTTCTTAAATAGAATAGTTATTCTTTATTTGTCCTATTTCACACGTGTACATGTGTGTATTAATATGCATGTGTGAATTGGATATGTGTTTTTTTTTTTTGCATTTCCCACTCTCCCCGAGACATCCCGGAGAGTGGGGTCACGGAATTTGCCTGATCTTTGCTTCAACTTTTTTTTCCTCTTAAACTGGTGCAACTATCAATACGCAACCAAACACTTTCCAGTATTATAGCACATTCACATTTCTTCCCATCAAAAGAAAAC
This sequence comes from Oncorhynchus tshawytscha, assembly GCF_018296145.1. Taxonomy (NCBI): domain Eukaryota; kingdom Metazoa; phylum Chordata; class Actinopteri; order Salmoniformes; family Salmonidae; genus Oncorhynchus; species Oncorhynchus tshawytscha. The sequence goes on along the minus strand of NC_056450.1, from coordinate 27,523,298 downwards.
AACATTCAACATAATAATTCTGTTAGTTTATTATGGTGATATTCCTCAGTTCTCTGTTAACAATGGGATAGAAACAAGCTGTAATTGTCAGTCTCTCAGTGCAACTACATGTGAAGACATGCAGGGGGTAGTGTAAGGTTGACTTGGAGACTGTGAATAAGCTGTTGATTGTCAATCACAGTGTTAGAAGGCACTGAGCGGTGAAAATGGATGTGTTGCTAAGGACACTCAGAAACTGTAGCATGTAAATGTAGTATGACAACACAGTGACAACATTCAAACAACAGACTGGTTAGGCTTTCAGTCTTTCACTTCAAACTGGGTTACAGTGCAGACTTACAGTCTCCCTCCACTCCTGATGTTTAAAAGTCATCCATTCCCTCAGTAAAAAGGCCCTCCATTTGGACTGAGCTGTAGAACTTCAAATGAAATATTTAAGGACTTTCAAGTTAGCCCAGAATTAAAGGTTCAGATTAAGTTAACCAGGGCATTTTGGTTCCCTGTGATGTTTAATAAAGCCTATATGACACTCTTACAAAGAGCACGGAGGCACTATGTTTGATTATACAAAGACATATTCAATGAATAAGTCAAATTTTCATTTAAAAATGCAGGGGTACTGTTGAAATACAATACTACTTACAAGTATGTACAAATATATTTTTTAAATAGCACCATTTTAGTTCCCCATGCAGGTAAATGTTTGGCATTGCAAAGATAATTGTTTTAGCATTTCCCACTGAATATGGCCTTATTGAATTTTGGATCCGTCCTTGGCGTGGGCTAGGAGAACCTCACTGGTCCCTCTGCCCAGTCCCAGCACTGAGAAGCTCAGAAATGGACCAGTAGCACTCAAATTACCCTCTGTTGGACAGAGACAGAGGGAAAGGAAGTGAGGAATAGAGGAGAGGAGGAATGGAGAGACGGGAAGAAAGAAATGGAGAAAAATGGATAAACGTGAATGACAGCGAGAGCATGACAGGTCAAGTATAAAAGTATTGGGGAATAAAAGTGGAGAGAGGGAGGGTGGGTGAATACATCGATGACACAAGGGCATGAAATGTTAAAACATAAAGACACAACCTTCTTTTCCTTCCATAATTACCAAATCAGTGAACGTCATTGCGCAGTGAACATCTACTTCTAAGGTATTTTTAATCATTCCATGAGAAACCTTTTCTTCCTGAATGAAGGACTTACCTCCATAATAATAGAGCAGAGCTAAGCCCACTGCAAGGCTAAAGCAACTCAGGAAGAACAGAGGTCCTGCAGAGAGAGAGGAGAGATAGTATGCATCGTCTTGATGAGGGGGCACTGGACCGTGTAAATGGTAAGACAATCCAATAACATGGTAGACAGACAAACAGAGACAAGCAGGCATCATCATACTATGATGATACCATCATGATGTTATACCCATGGCTTCCTCTAAAGAAAATATATCTACCTCGACCATGTGATCGGTAGTTGCTGGTTCATTAGAACTGTTCATTGACCTACTGTAAGCATAACAAAGTATTCAAAGGAATTAGGATAGAGGTTGTTTTGTGGGCGTGTGAGTGACACGTGAGCTGGTCTGACCTATAAAAGCAGAGAACTGGGGCTGTTCACACTGAATGGAGGTTACTAAATGGCCACATGATGCTTAGCTGAGGTTATGGAGGTGACAGGGATGGATGCAAAACAAATCTTAGGTTGGATGCTTGACTGAGCTAAAAAAAAAAATGTGCTTAACCTACTCATAAGAAGCAACAGTTCCACAAAATTCTATTCCAAACAGGTCAAATTCGTTCAACTTTGAAGAAGAAATATACTATACAGTTGTTCCCTAACATTTGCATTCTGAAGGAACTGTCAACTTGTATCCAGTCAAGTCGTTAGTTATCGTTAGCACTAGTGTAATATTGGATTTACCCCTGTCATTAAGTACATATCTCTCCATGCGGCAGGCCACAGTGTTAGTCCCCATTGGGTCTGCAGGCTCTAGAACAGAGACACACGGAACACTGTTAGTCAGTCTCCACAGCATCACACACAGACACACAAATTGGCAAACATCTGTAAATAGGAAACTGACAGTGAAAGAGACAGATATAGAAACACACAGAGAAAGAGAGAGAGAGAAACGACCGGTATACAGACAGACGGACACACACAGCAAGAGATCAGTAAATCTCCTCAGTGCTGTACCTCTTCTGCGGCTGACTCTGGTAGGCAGGTTGAAATAGACATTATAGGCGTGGATCTGAAGCCCCCTGTAGAACTCATGACACGCCACCTCTCCCTTCCCCTGCAGGTGCACCAGCAGCTCAGCCAATCGCACCACAGTGGGCACACTCAGGTTCCTGAACTGGAGCAGAATTAGACAAGCATCCAATCACAAGTGTCCACACAGCTGCCTTATGCCCAATTATCCATAGTGCATTCATGGATCTATATGGATCTAATAAGTACTTCATCCTGACTGTTATTGTCAATTATTCCCTAGAATCACAAAATACTACACAACACATTTCAAAAACAGAATAATTGAAAATTGCATGACCATTTGTGGCTGAAAAAGTAGAGGCCTGGATGGTGAGGGTTCCCTGGTGAGAGTAGTGATGTAAAGCTGTGTGTACCCTGTAGTGAAGTACTCAATCCCTTCAGACAGTTAGCATACTCACTAGGCTACTTACCCTCTGGGCCTCCTTGTCAGTCAGTATCTGAGGGTAGGTCCTGTTGAGCTGCAGCACCAGCTTGTCCACCAGCTCAGTGTGCATCCTCTGGTCTGAACACAGGAACTGGGAGTCTCTCTGCAGCTGCACATGGTAGCCGTCTGAGCATGACCAGGGAGCTAGGGAATACAGGAGATAAGGCACAAATAAATACACACTTTAATGAAACTATTTATTTATTTAGTTTTACAATGTATAGCAAACATAGGACTTTTTTTTCAGAAGCACATAAATGGTCTCTTGCAACAAAATTTTTTATTTATTTAATTTAACCAGGAAGGGCTCATTGAGATTTAAAATCTCTTTTTCAAGAGCTTCCTGACCAAGATAGGCAGCACCAAGTCATTACAAAAATTACAGACAAACAACATGAACAACTACAAGTAATATAGTAAAAACCATAGAATTCACAAGAGTATAACAAAATCAAAAACAGCAAGTTAAAAACATTGACAGGTCAGGGAATCAGTCTCAAGATCATTCATCAGTGATTTAAAAATACCAATCGGGACAAGTTCTTCCAGTTTAAAAGTATTTTGTAAGGCGTTCCAAGACGATGGCGCAGAGTACTTAAAAGCCCTTTTACCAAATTCAGTTCGGACATTTGGAACAGTTAGCAGGATAAAGTCCAGCGAACGAAGAGAGTACCCACCCCATTTCTGAACAATAAAAATGGCCAAATAAAAAGGTAGTAAACCCAAAATGGCTTTGTAAATAAAAGTATACCAGTAACTGAGCCTACGAGTGACTAGAGGAGAAGGCCAGCCAACCCTGGTATACAAAGTGCAGTGGTGCGTAAGGGTTTTACAGTTTAAAATAAATCTCAAATAGAGTGAACAACGCACACCCCTACATGCTTTAACTGAACTAGTGTCACAGGTCAGATTAAAGAGGCAGGTCTAATTGTAACTCTGAATACTTGGCACTGAACAGCACTGTTGGCTGTCTACACTACAGTCTATTCTGTAAACCATGGTTGTAGGCATTAGTCCTTCAAGAGGAAATAAGGGTTAAGAGGTTTAGTGTCCCTTTTTTAGAAACATGAATTGATCTTGCCACGCAAGGGGCACACTGCGTTAGTGAAGATGCACCATGCAAAAGAGAAAGTGTTTACATTCTGTATTTACGCTCGTTGGTTACAGTGTTGCATGCATGGTAACATTAGTTGAAGCATTGCTCGCATAACCCTTGGTACAAAGTATCAAATTGCTATTGGCATATACAGAATATTAATGTATGTTATTGCGAGGTCTACTCAAATGTAAATCATATTTACAGTGTTTGTGATAAGTGTAGGTCAAATGTTGGTAAAAATAACCAAGTAAAATACGACCAATAGTCTACTCTATCTTGATTTGTTATTGAGATTGAGAAGGTCAGCAACAGCCAGCCACCAGGTCGTGGCGGCGACGCGACATGGTGGCGATAGTGAGTGGCAGATTGTCCTCTGCTGCGCATGATTCACACATAACCAAAGCAAAAGCCCCAAAAGATTTATTCAAATTCACTAACCTGCCATGGAAGATAACGGAGATAAGGCTTGAGGCTTCCCCCTTTTCGACCGATGACTACCTGTTAGCTAACTTCCTGCTCTCCCTACTTTGACGCTCTTCCCATGTTGACACCACAACCGGCCGTGCTCTGTAGCCTTGTGCACGAAGGACTATTAAAGAGTGGCGTCACTGACTGATAAATGTACCAGAATAGTTAAATGTCTAAGCTACTATTAAATAACGTGTACCTACACTGTTATTACGCGGCGGCCTACCTACCAATGTAACTCATTTATTTAACATTTTCCATACAAACCAAGCCAACAATAGCAAACAAAACCAACAATATTTTCCATACAGACAAAACCAACAATAACACACACTGTACAGTACCAGTCAAATGTTTGAACACAACTACTCAATCAAGGGTTTTTATTTATTTTTACTATTTTCTACATTGTAGAATAATATTGAAAACGTCAAAACTATGAAATTACACATATGGAATAATGTAGTAACCAAACAAGTGTTAAACAAATCAAAATATATTTTATATTTCAGATTCTTCAAAGTAGCCACCATTTGTCTGGATGACAGCTTTGCACACTCTTGGCATTCTCTCAACCAGCTTCATGAGGTAGTCACCTGGATGCATTTCAATTAACAGGTGTGCCTTGTTAAAAGCTAATTTGTGGAATTTCTTACCTTCTTAATGCGTTTGAGCCAATCAGTTGTGTTGTGACATGGTAGGGGTGGTATTCCAAAGATAGCCCTATTTGGCAAAAGACCAAGTCCATATTATGGCAAGAACAGCTCAAATAAGCCATGAGAAATTACAGTACATCATTACTTTAAGACATGAAGGTCAGTCAATCTGGAAAATGTCAAGGACTTTGAAAGTTTCAAGTGGAGTCGCAAAAACCATCAAGCACTAGGATGAAACTGTCTCTCATGAGGACCACCACAGGAAAGGAAGACCCAGAGTTACCTCTGCTGCAGAGGATATGTTCATTATATTATTTATTTATTTCACCTTTATTTAACCAGGTAGGCTAGTTGAGAACAAGTTCTCATTTGCAACTGCGACCTGGCCAAGATAAAGCATAGCAGTGTGAACAGACAACACAGAGTTACACATGGAGTAAACAATTAACAAGTCAATAACACAGTAGAAAAAAAGAGAGTCTATATACATTGTGTGCAAAAGGCATGAGGAGGTAGGCGAATAATTACAATTTTGCAGATTAACACTGGAGTGATAAATGATCAGATGGTCATGTACAGGTAGAGATATTGGTGTGCAAAAGAGCAGAAAAGTAAATAAATATAAACAGTATGGGGATGAGGTAGGTAAAATTGAGTGGGCTATTTACCGATAGACTATGTACAGCTGCAGCGATCGGTTAGCTGCTCAGATAGCAGATGTTTGAAGTTGGTGAGGGAGGTAAAAGTCTCCAACTTCAGTGATTTTTGCAATTCGTTCCAGTCACAGGCAGCAGAGAACTGGAACGAAAGGCAGCCAAATGAGGTGTTGGCTTTAGGGATGATCAGTGAGATACACCTGCTGGAGCGCGTGCTACGGGTGGGTGTTGCCATCGTGACCAGTGAACTGAGATAAGGCGGAGCTTTACCTAGCATGGACTTGTAGATGACCTGGAGCCAGTGGGTCTGGCAACGAATATATAGCGAGGGCCAGCCGACTAGAGCATACAGGTCGCAGTGGTGGGTGGTATAAGGTGCTTTAGTAACAAAACGGATGGCACTGTGATAAACTGCATCCAGTTTGCTGAGTAGAGTATTGAAAGCTATTTTGTAGATGACATCGCCGAAGTCGAGGATCGGTAGGATAGTCAGTTTTACGAGGGTAAGTTTGGCGGCGTGAGTGAAGGAGGCTTTGTTGCGGAATAGAAAGCTGATTCTAGATTTGATTTTAGATTGGAGATGTTTGATATGAGTCTGGAAGGAGAGTTTACAGTCTAGCCAGACACCTAGTTACTTATAGATGTCCACATATTCTAGGTCGGAACCATCCAGGGTGGTGATGCTAGTCGGGCGTGCGGGTGCAGGCAGCGAACGGTTGAAAAGCATGCATTTGGTTTTACTAGCGTTTAAGAGCTGTTGGAGGCCACGGAAGGAGTGTTGTATGGCATTGAAGCTCGTTTGGAGGTTAGATAGCACAGTGTCCAAGGACGGGCCGGAAGTATACAGAATGGTGTCGTCTGTGTAGAGGTGGATCAGGGAATCGCCCGCAGCAAGAGCAACGTCATTGATATATACAGAGAAAAGAGTCGGCCCGAGAATTGAACCCTTTGGCACCCCCATAGAGACTGCCAGAGGACCGGACAGCATGCCCTCCGATTTGACACACTGAACTCTGTCTGCAAAGTAGTTGGTGAACCAGGCAAGGCAGTCATTAGAAAAACCGAGGCTACTGAGTCTGCCGATAAGAATATGGTGATTGACAGAGTCGAAAGCCTTGGCAAGGTCGATGAAGACGGCTGCACAGTACTGTCTTTTATCGATGGCGGAGCTGTTGGCCGAGGTTGGAGTAGCCAGGAGTAGCCAGGAGGAAAGCATTAGGGTTACCAGCCTCAAAAATTGCAGCTCAAGTAAATGCTTCACAGTGTTCAAGTGTGTTCAAGTGTTCAAGTAACAGACAGTGTTCAAGTAACAGACACATCTCAACATCAACTGTTTAGAGGAGATTGAATGAATCAGGCCTTCATGGTCAAATTGCTGAAAAGAAACCCCTACTAAAGGACACCAATAATAAGAAAAGACTTGCTTGGGCCAGGAAACACATTTTGGTTTTTGGTTGCAACAGCTTTTTTTGTGTGAGACGCAGAGTATGTGAACGGATGATCTCCTCATGTGTGGTTCCCACCGTGAAGCATGGAGGAAGGGGTGTGATGGTGTGAGGGTGCTTTGGTGACACTGACAGTGATTTCTTTAGATTTCTTGGCACACTTAACCAGCATGGCTACCACATCACTCTGCAGCGATACACCATCCCATCTCGTTTGCGCTTAGTGGGGATATCATTTGTTTTTCAACAGGACAAAGACCCAACACACCTCCAGGCTGTGTAAGGGCTATTTGACCAAGAAGGAGAGTGATGGAGTAAGGCATCAGATGACCTGGCCTCCACAATCACCCGAACTCAACCAAACTGAGATGGTTTGTGATAAGTTGGACCGCAGAGTGAAGGAAAAGCAGCCAACAATTGCTCAGCATATGTGGGAACTCCTTCAAGACTGTTGGACAAACATTCCAGGTGAAGCTGGTTGAGAGAATGCCAAGCGTGTGCAATGCTGTCATCAAGGCAAAGGGTGGCTACTTTGAAGAATCTAAGTTATAAAATATATTCAGATTTGTTGAACACTTTTTTGGTTACTACATGATTCCATATGTGATATTTCATAGTTTTGATGTCTACACTATTTTTCTACAATGTAGAAAATAGTAAAAATCAAGAAAAACCCTTGAATGAGTAGGTGCTCTAAAACTTTTGACCGGTAGTGTGTGTGTGTGTATATATATCAGGAATCAAGGTAAGACCCAGATGCAGACTGTCGAAGTAACACTGTTTATTGTAACAAACAGGGGTGGGCAAAGACAGGTCAAGGTAGGCAGGGGTCAAAAATCCAGGGTAAGGCAAAGGTACAGGACGGCAGGCAGGCTCAGGGTCAGGCGGGCGGGTACAGGGTCAGGACAGGCAAAGGTCAAAACCGGGAGGACTAGCAAAGAGAGGCTGGGAAACGATAGGAGCTGACAGGAAAGGTAAGCTTGAGCGAACAAGACAAACTGGCCACAAACAGACAGAGAACACAAGTATAAAAACACAGGGGATAATAGGGAAGAAGGGCGACACCTGGAGGGGGGTGGAGGCAAGCACAAGGACAGGTGAAGCAGATCAGGGCGTGACAGTACCCCCCTCCCCCCTTAGGGATGCCTGGGCGTATACCTGGTTGACTGGGGTTCCGGCAGGGGGAGGTTTGCAAAAGGGCCGGGTCCAAGATGTCTTTAGCGGGAACCCAGCACCTCTACTCCGGGACATAACCTTCCCAGTCAACCAGATACTGGAAACCCCTGCCCCATGGTCGAACCCTCAGGAGGCGTCTCACCGTGTACGCTGGCTGGCACTCGATGACACGGGGGGAAGGATGGGCCTAGAAACAGAAGACATGGGTTAGTCAGACATGGTTTTGACTCTAGACACAGAAATGGTAGGAAAAATACGGAGGATACAGGGCAACAGAGGATGAACAGCAGAGAGGCTAATGATCTTGAACCGGGGGACAGGTCTCGGCTTCCGGGGGTGTAGCAGCGTGCCAGTGCCTCAGCCCTATGGCGACGTGTCAGTGCCTCAGACTTGACCTTCTTGGATACTGGTCGGTGCTGCAGAAGCGAAGTGGACCGGGCCTTACTGAACCCCTCCCGGAGGTCCTGGTACTCTGTGGAGCTGGCGGAGAGGTCCAGGGCAATTTCCAAGCCCCCCGGAAGACATCCCGGGGCAGGCAGAGCTGACTTCAGGCAATGAGTGTGGCAGGACGGGCTACAGCCCACGATGGCACCTGTAGCCCTGTCAATGGAGGGATTGTGTCACTGGAGCCAAGAGAATCCCAATACCACAGGGACCTGCGGAGACTCAACTGGCAGGAATTGGATAGCTTCGCTGTTGTTCCCCGACCCTCGTAGGCTGATGGGGTGGTCTGGTGGTTGACCCGGCCTATAGAGCGCCCATCCAGCACTCTAACACCCATGGGAATGGAGAGGGGTTGAGTGGGGATGCCCAGCTCTGACACCAGGGTAATGTCCATGAGACTCACATCGGCCCCCGAGTCGATCAGTACCTGGAGAGACTTGGACTGGTCGCCCCACAGCATGGGGCATAGAGAGGGGGGCGAGTAAGGAGACAATAACAATTATCTTTCAGACCCACCAGTGTACTCACTCCAACAAATGAGCTAGCTCTCTTGAAGGGAAAAGTAGACACAAAATGACCGGCAGAACTGCAATACAGACAACTCTGGGTCTCAAGTCTGCGTACGCGTTCGGCTGGAGACAGCCCTTCCGAGCTGCATCAGCTCGGGAAGAGGTGAATCGGCAGTCTCCGGAGGTTCTTGGAAGGACTCGGGTAAACACAGATGCTTTGGGGAATGTAGACGCCAGGGACTTCTGGAGTTTATCAGCAGCAAGTTGGGATCCCCGAGTGAGTGACTGGGACCGCAATCGGACCTCTTGTCCTCCTACATTCCCGTAGCCGACCATCGATCCGGATGGTTAAAGCGATGACTGAGTCGAGATGCATCGGAAGTTCTTGGGCTGCCAGCTCATCCTTTACCTCCTCTGATAATCAATGCAGGATTGTGTCGAACAGTGCTTCCGGGTTCCAGGTACCCTCCGCTGCTAGCGTGCGGAACTCCACCGCATAGTCTGCCACACTGAGGGTGTCCTGCCGAAGCTGGAGTAACTTCCGGGCAGCCTGTCTCAATGTTAACAGTGAAGTGGCGACTCCAGGATGCTGGCCTTCTAGGCAGAGTTCCTTTGTCTAGAGTTCATCTGTCCAGTGTCTGTGTTCTTTCTTAATCTTTTCTTTTTATTGGCCAGTCTGAGATATGGCTTCTTCTTTGCAACTCTGCCGAGAAGGCCAGTATCCCAGAGACGCCTCTTCACTGTTGACGTTGAGACTGGTGTTTTGCAGGTACTATTTAATGAAGCTGCCAGTTGAGGACTTGTGAGTCGTCTGTTTCTCAAACTAGACACTCTAGTGTACTTGTCCTCTTGCTCAGTTGTGCACCGGGGCCTCCCACTCCTCTTTCTATTCTGGTTAGACCCAGTTTGCGCTGTTCTGTGAAGGGAGTAGTACACAGAGTTGTACGAGATCTTCAGTTTCTTGGCATTTTCTGGCATGGAATAGCCTTAATTTCTCTGAACAAGAATAGACTGATGAGTGTCAGAAGAAAGTCTTTGTTTCTGGCCATTTTGAGCCTGTAATCGAACCCACAAATGCTGATGCTCCAGATACTCAACTAGTCTAAAGAAGGCCAGTTTTATTGCTTCTTTAATCAGAACAACAGTTTTCCTTGGATTAGGTAACACAACGTGCCATTGGAACACAGGAGTGATGGTTGCTGATAATGGGCCTCCGTAGATATTCTCTGCTTATGTAGATATTCCATAAAAAGCTGCCTTTCCCACCTACAATAGTTACTTACAACATAAAAAATGTTTACACTTTATTTGTGATCAATTTGATGTTATTTTAACAGACAAAAAATGTGCCTTTCTTTCAAAAACAAGGACATTTCTCAGTGACCCCAAACTTTTGAACGGTAGTGTACAGTTGAAGTCGGAAGTTTACATGCACTTAGGTTGGAGTCATTAAAACTAGTTTTTCAACCACTCCACAAATTTCTTGTAAACTAACTATAGTTTTGGCAATCTACTTTGTGCATGACACAAGTCATTTTTCCAACAATTGTTTACAGACAGATTATTTCACTTATAATTCACTGTATCACAATTCCAGTGGGTCGTCATACCGCTCAGGAAGGAGACGAGTTCTGTCTCCTAGAGATGAACGAACTTTGGTGCGAAAAGTGCTAATCAATCCCAGAACAACAGCAAAGGACCTTGTGAAGATGCTGGAGGAAACAAGCACAAAAGTATCTATATCCACAGTAAAACGAGTCCTATATCGACATAACCTGAAAGGCTGCTCAGCAAGGAAGAAGCCACTGCTCCAAAACCGCCATAAAAAAGCCAGACTACGGGCTTGCAACTGCACATGGGGACAAAGATCATACTTTTTAGAGAAATGTCCTCTGGTCTGATGTAACAAAAATACAAAAATATAACTGTTTGGCCATAATGACCATCATTATGTTTGGAGGAAAAAGGGGGAGGCTTGCAAGCCGAAGAACCCCATCCCAACCGTGAAGCACGGGGGTGGCAGCATCATGTTGTGGGGGTGCTTTGCTGCAGGAGGGACTGCTGCACATCACAAAATTGATGGCATCATGAGGTGGGAAAATCATGTGGATATATTGAAGCAACATCTCAAGACACCAGTCAGGAAGTTAAAGCTTGGTTGCAAATGGGTCTTCCAACTGGACAATGACCCCAAGCATACTTCCAAAGTTGTGGCAAAATGGCCAACAAAGTCAAGGTATTGGAGTGGCCATCACAAAGCACTGACCCCAATCCTATAGAAATTGTGTGGGCATAACTGAAAAAGTGTGTGCGGGCAAGGAGGCCTACAAACCTGACTCAGTTACACCAGCTCTGTCAGGAGGAATGGGCCAGAATTCACCCAACTTATTGTAGGAAGCTTGTGGAAGGCTACCCAAAATGTTTGATTCAAGTTAAACAATTTAAAGGCAATGCAACCAAATACTAATTGAGTGTATGTAAACTTCTGACCCACTGGGAATGTGATGAAAGAAATAAAAACTGAAATAAATCATTCTCTCTATTATTATTCTGACATTTCACATTCTTAAAATAAAGTGGTGATCCTAGCTGACCTAAGACAGTGAATTTTTACTAGCATTAAATGTCAGGAATTGTGAAAAACTGAGTTGAAATGTATTTGGCTAAGGTGTATGTAAACTGTATAGTGTGTGTGTGTGTTATTGTTGGTTTTGTCTATATGGAAAATGTTAAATAATAACATGAATATATCTATAACATGAGTATATATATAAAAGATATATAAATTGAACAAAAATGTAAATGCAACATGCAAAAATTTCAATGATTTTACTGAGTTACAGTTCATATAAGGAAATCAGTCAATTGACAGAAATAAATTAGTCCCTAATCTATTGATTTCACATGACTGGGAAAACAGATATGCATATGGTGATCACAGATACCTTAACAAATAAGGTAGGGGCGTGGATCAGAAAACCAATCGGTATCTGGTGTGGCCATCATTTGCCGCATGCAGTGTGACACATCCCCTTGCGTAGAGTTGATCAGGCTGTTGATTGTGGCCTGTGGAAAGTTGTCTACTCCTCTACAATGGCTGTGCGGAATTGCTGGATATTGGTGGGACCTGGAACATGCTGGTCACCCTAAAGTCTTGCTGCCGTGCATGTTTGCTACTATCAGTGTTGACCTTGCCTATAGTAAACTCAGCAAAAAAAGAAACGTCCCTTTTTCAGGACCCTGTCTTTCAAAGATAATTAGTAAAAATCCAAATAACTTCACAGATCTTCTTTGTAAAGGGTTTAAACACGGTGTCCCATGCTTGTTCAATGAACCATAAACAGTTGATAAACATACACCTGTGGAACGGTCGTTGAGACACTAACAGCTTACAGACAGTACGAAATAAGGTCGCAGTTCTGAAAACTTAGGTCACTAAAGAGGCCTTTGTACTGACTCTGAAAAACATCAAAAGAAAGATGCCCAGCGTCCCTGCTCATCTGCGTGAACGTGCCTTAGGCATGCTGCAAGGAGGCATGAGGACTGCAGATGTGGCCAGGGCAATAAATTGCAATGTCCGTACTGTGAGACGCCTAAGACAGTGCTATAGGGAGACAGGACGGACAGTTGATCGTCCTCGCAGTGGCAGACCACGTGTAACAACACCTGCACAGGATCGGTACCTCCGAACATCACACCTGCGGGACAGGTACAGGATGGTAACAACAACTGCCCGAGTTACACCAGGGATGCACATTCCCTGCTCAGACTGTCCGCAATAGGCTGAAAGAGGCTGGGCTGAGGGCCTGTAGGCCTGTTGTAAGGCAGGTCCTCACCAGACATCACCGGCAACAACGTCGCCTATGGGCACAAACCCAACGTCGCTGGACCAGACAGGACTGGAAAAAAGTGCTCTTCACTGACGAGTCGCAGTTTTGTTTCACCAGGGGTGATGGTTGGATTTGCGTTTATTGTTGAAGGAATGAGCATTACACCGAGGCCTGTACTCTGGAGAGGGATCGATTTGGAGGTGGAGGGCCCGTCATGGTCTGGGGTGGTGTGTGATAGCATCATCGGACTGAGCTTGTTGTCATTGCAGGCAATCTCAACGCTGTGCGTTACAAGGAAGACATCCTCCTCCCTCATGTGGTCATCCTGACATGACCCTCCAGTATGACAATGCCACCAGCCATACTGCTCGTTCTGTGCGTGATTTCCTGCAAGACAGGAATGTCAGTGTTCTGCCATGGCCAGCGATGAGCCCGGATCTCAATCCCATTGAGCACGTCTGGGTCCTGTTGGATCAGATTGTGAGGGCTAGGGCCATTCCCCCCAGAAATGTCTGGGAACTTGCAGGTGCCTTCGTGGAAGAGTGGGGTAACATCTCACAGCAAGAACTGGCAAATCTGTTGCAGTCCACGAGGAGGAGATGCACTGCAGGCAGTACCTAATGCAGCTGGTGGCCACACCAGATACTGACTGTTAATTTTGATTTTGACCCCCAATTTGTTCAGCAACACATTATTCCATTTCTGTTAGTCACATGTCTGTGGAACTTGTTCAGATTATGTCTCAGTTGTTGAATCTTGTTATGTTCATACATATATTTACACATGTTAAGTTTGCTGAAAATTAATGCAGTTGACAGTGAGAGGACGTTTATTTTTTTGCTGAGTTCATATGTATCTTATTTTTGTATTTTTTCAGGAGCTAACATGGAGTATGAGTTTTTCCAGCTTACTAATGTCAGATTCCTCCTTATAAAAGGAAATTGAATTGGGGGCGGCAGGGTAGCCTAGTGGTTAGAGCGTTGGACTAGTAACCAGAAGGTTGTAAGTTCAAACCCCTGAGCTGACAAGGTACAAATCTGTCATTCTGCCCCTGAACAGGCAGTTAACCCACTGTTCCTAGGCTGACTTGCCTAGATAAATAAAGGTAAAAAAAAAATAAAAAAAAATTGATGAAGCTGAATGAAGAAAACAGGAACATTTTGTCTGGTAAACTATATTATTGTTGCAATTGCAGGAAAGATTAAGGGAACCATCATAAAACAAATCATTCAATGTAGTAATTCCAGCTTTGTACCAATTCTCAAAACCACTGTCTGTATATGATGAGGAAAGAAGGGATTGTTAACAATCGGAGCGCAGAATTAGTATCTACATGTCATATGACAAGCTGCTTTTGCAGTATTCCAATTATTTCATGGTGTTCGTGAAATTCTCCTTTATGTTTTAATGGCACCCATGTTAGTATAGTATTGAGTCTTGAATCCCTCAAAAATACCAAGCTTGTCTCATAGACTAGAGGTAACATAGTAAACGAAAATCCAGAACACTTAAATGAGTATGTTATGTTTGGTATGTGAAGGGTGGATGGGTGGGCATATAATGAAAATGTCTATATAATGCAAATGTCTAGCAACCAAAAGGTTGTGTGTTTAAAACTCATCATGGACAACTTTATCATTTTAGCTAATTATCAACTTTGCAACTACTTACAACTTTTTAGCTACTTTGCAACTACCTAGCATGTGTTAGCTAACCCTTCCCCTGACTTTTAATATAACTCCTAACCCCTAGCCTAGCTAACGTTGCCACCTAGGTAACGTTAGCCACAACAAATTGGAATTCATAACATATTGCAAATTTGTAACATATCATACAAATTTCAATCCAAAATGGATGATGGATATCCACAAATTACTACATTCCATACCAAACGTAACATATCATATCAGATTATTATTATTTTATTTTTATTTTTTACATCTACCCCTGAGTCCAGGTTGAAAATACAGTCTTTTCAATAATTGGTTATTTTATTAATGGCAAACCACTCATCCTAACTCGGTGGTGGCTGACATCAAATGTAGGCTACTATTTAGGTCGGATTCTATTTCTTTGGCAAAACTCCCTTATAATCGTATTCCTAACTGATGACAGCACAAGTTCAAGAATGTAGAATTTATTAAATGATTCATTGTCAATCCATCTGCAGTGGGACTTGCACAACTTGCATAATGTACCATCAATGTCAGTATCAGTTGGGTAAAGGAATATAAAAAAGCTTCAGAAAATTCCCTTTTCATTCCAATAGTACAGAATAACATTTAACAGTTATTTGTACCATGAAGTACCATCACATACTATACACAACAGGATTGGGAATTGTAGCCCTACACATGCTATCCCTGGATCCAACAAAGCAGTAGCATCAAACCTAAAAATGCAGAATACTGTACAACATTTTAAGGATTCTTTCCAGAAGCAGAATTACTAGATTTCATAACTCAGAGATACAGGATATTTCCGAACTGAACATGTTTACTACTGTACATTTCCCGGAAGAACACAGTGAAATCAATCAGTAACAATAAGTGATTCCTATGGAATAATGAATGTCCTCACCAACTCTCGGCTTCTGGCAGTGTCTAGAGGGATAGGGTCTGCGTTTAAGGCACATTTCTGATGCAACCTAAAAATGCTGCTTTGTCACTGAATGGTCTACCGCTACTGGCGTGCTGGATTGAATCCCCGAGCCGACAAGGTAAAAATATGTCATTCTGCCCTTGAGCAAGGTAATTAATCCTAATTGCTCCAGGGTTGCTGTCAATAATGGCTGATCGCCTGGCTGTGACCCCACTCTCCAAGGGTGTCTCAGGGGGAGTGGGATATGCAAAAAATACATTTCCATTTCACACCTCACACTTGTACAGGTTACCCACTTGTACATACAGTAAAACAGGACTATATGAGCGCCACCTAATTATTCAGTCATTGGTGCCTGGTTGATAATGACATAGGCATGGTCCCCATTGAGGTGGTCCTCTCCCTTTTGGATCCAGTTTCTTGATTGATGTTCAGTTTATCCATGCCCATGTGGTCTATGTCCAGTCACTTCCTGGTTGTGACCTCACACGGATATGACCCGTATGGGGCGCTCCTGGGCACTCCACTCCTCCAGAAGTGGAGTGCTCACCACGGACACACTGCCCTCCTGTCCTACATACAGTCTGGCCAAGCCTGAGCCAGGGGGTACCTCTGGGTTCCGGTACCCCACGGTCCGAGTTGAACCTGGATACTGGGGTGGGATGGGGTTTTGAAGTAGGCCTGGATTGTTTGGTTGACCTGGGGTGCGGTACAGGCCTGAGTTGTGCAGAAGAATGGGCTGGTCGTAGCCTCTGCAGGGGAGAGGAGCTGAGTTGAGGGCTGGGCCAAAGGTGGAGGCTGGGGCTGGACCAGTCAGAGCATAGGGGTACTGATGGCACCTGTGGAGAGGACAGAGACAGCGACATTGAGCTTCTCAAGGCAAACTCACAGACACAAACATACAGAAGACACACACACACACACACACACACACCAGCTGGGTCTCCTTTGGTCACACATTGAAGGGTCCTGTTGGTCCCATTGTCGCAGTGTCTTCTCCTGGGTGTTGTTGTTGTTGTTTCTGCCCTTGTGGTCATAGTGAGAGGCCCTGTTCTCCTCCTGCTCCGCTCGCTCTGGCTGGAGCCACAGATCCGTCTCCCTGGCAATGCAAAAAATCTCAATATCCGTATCAATCCCTATAGTGCAGTACTCAACCACATGGGATAATTTATGGCTCTACATCTTTTATCGCACCTCCTGACATCTTACATGCTTTGTCTCACCTTTCCTGCCTCCTCTTTTCCTCTCCTCTCATCGCGTCATTCCCTTACCTCTTCTCCTTTCATTCCTCTTCTGACTCTTCTTCCCATCTCCCCCTATAATTTATACTTCTCTCCTCTCCTCTCACCTCTCCTCCTTTTTCCTTTCCTCCTCCTTGACACAGTCGAGCAGACAGCAGGTGATGAAGGCCATGGACATGAGCAGGATGATGGCACAGCTAATGATAGAGGACACCACTGCCACACTGAACCCAAAGTCATCCGACATGGACAACGCTGGGAGAGGGAGGGAAAAAACATTTTAAAAAATCAATCAATCTATTTAGGAAATCTGCCTACAGAAAGTGATGGCTATATCATATATTTGAATGCCTTTTTCACTGTATTACATTCAGCTAGAATAGACAAGTGGTCTTTCTGTTCTTTAAATGTTCCCAGAATGTTTCATTAGGTTGTGGGAACAGTCTGGTGGGAACATCTTTTACTGATTTAAAGGTCCAATACAGACATTTTTATCTCAATTTAAAATAATTTCTGGGTAACAAAGTACCTTACTGTGATAGTTTTCAATTAAAATTGTTTAAAAAAAACAGCTATATCATTACAGTGTTACAAGTACACGGCATATGAAGAGAATGGGAACATTTTAATAATTCAGAAATAGTTCTATGTCCTGACCATAATTAGACTGAAACCCCCCACAATAACACAGATATCCCCTGGTGGTGCAGAAGGTTAATGATCTGGCTGCAAGCTAAAGATTGTAGGTTCAATCCCACATGTTCTTTAATCATGTTGCTTTTGAAAACCGCTGTGAAATAGGATCTACTGAAGGAGAGGATGTTTTTTGTTTGTCCATATTTACAGTGCTTTGGGAAGCATCAGACCCCTTGACTTTTTCCACATTTCGCTAAGTTACAGCCTTGTTCTAAAATTGATTAAATAGTATTTTTTTCTTAACAATCTACACACAGTAACCCATAAAGACAAACCGAAAACAGGTTTTTAGAAATGTTGCTATGAGCCTCGAAATTAAGCTCAGGTGCATCCTGTTTCCATTGATCATCCTTGAGATGTTTCTACAACTTGATTGGAGTCCACCTGTGGTAAATTCTATTGATTGGACATGATTTGGAAAGGCTCACACCTGTCTATATAAGGTCCCACAGTTGACAGTGCTTGTCAGAGCAAAAACCAAGCCAATGATGTTGAAGGAGTTCTCCGTAAAGCTCCGAGACAGGATTGTGTCGAGGTACAGATCTGGGGAAGGGTACCAAAAAATGTCTGCAGCATTGAAAGTCCCCAAGAACACCGTGGCACCCCAAGACAAAAGGGGTCTGAATACTTTCCGAAGCACTGAATAAATCCAGTCTGAAATCCAGAACTTAAAACATTTTGTAAAAATGTACTGTCCAGTTGTGCTGACACTCAATATAATGCATGCGATATAATTCCTACTTTAAGATGATTTGAAAAGACAATCTGAAAATTCCTACTTTCATCTGAAAAGCAAAAGTGATCCTCATCACTCATAGCCTTGTAAATATGGGCATATAAAGAGTATGGGTGAAGTGATGGTGTAATGGATCTCGTCCTCTTCTGAGGAGGAGTAGTGAAAAGGATCGGAGGACCAAAACGCAGCGTGGTAAGTGTTCATGATGTAATATTTAATGAATCAAACTGAACACTGAACTACAAAAACAATAAAGTGAACGAACGAAAACCGAAACAGTCCTGTCTGGCGACATACACAAAGACAGAAAATAATCAACCACGAAACACAGGTGGAAAAAGGCTACCTAAGTATGATTCTCAATCAGAGACAACTAATGACACCTGCCTCTGATTGAGAACCATACTAGGCCGAACACAGAAACCAACATAGAAAAACAAACATAGACTGCCCACCCCAACTCACAACCTGACCATACTAAAACAAAGACAAAACAAAGGAACTAAGGTCAGAACGTGACAGATGGTGAATAACCCAGTGGCCAGTATTTCCCTGGGTTAGCTATGTCTAAGAAGGTTAAAAAGGAAGCATGGAATTCCTGATTGCCAAACGGCTATATACTGAAAAAATAAGAAATAAAAGAGCTTCACTGGTGGAGCAGAAGATAAATTGAAACCCCACAAGGGCTGACTGTAAACACATTGAAAAAATAGATGGTTCTGTTTGTATGAGTACATGCTGTTTAAGTGTCCTCTGAATGAAATAATGTGCAGATTGTAAACATATGAATTTTGAAAAATATGTTTATGATGAAATGCTGTTCAAATGTGTGTCACTATATCGGCAACAACACCGTCCTCAATGTGAATTGCCATTAAATCTGGAGAGGAAAATAATTGGGATGCATTCCAATCTGCTTTAAGGAGCTTTAAGGATATTGTGTGAACGTCAATGGAATATTATGTTAAACCTAAAACAAATATGCTATGAACGTTGTAAAAATGAACTTATTTCATTCTAACAACATTAAGGCAATATCCTGTGCAACCTAATTTAAACATTGCATGAATGTCATCACAACTAAGCATATTTTGTGTTTTGGGAACTTTTCTCTTATACCATACCCACACTGTTCCCACAACCTAATTAAATGTTCTGGGAACCTTTAAAGAACTCAGAAAGGCTATTCTGCCAACATTCTTGCAACATCAAAGGAATGTTTTGTTCTCCCTGATACAAACATGATCTAAATGTCAGCACATCTGGACAGTTGTAGTGTTTTGTGCTCCCTGATACAAACATGATCTAAATGTCAGCACATCTGGACAGTTGTAGTGTTTTGTGCTCCCTGATACAAACATGATCTAAATGTCAGCACATCTGGACAGTTGTAGTGTTTTGTGCTCCCTGATACAAACATGATCTAAATGTCAGCACATCTGGACAGTTGTAGTGTTTTGTGCTCCCTGATACAAACATGATCTAAATGTCAGCACATCTGGACAGTTGTAGTGTTTTGTGCTCCCTGATACAAACATGATCTAAATGTCAGCACATCTGGACAGTTGTAGTGTTTTGTGCTCTCTGATACAAACATGATCTAAATGTCAGCACATCTGGACAGTTGTAGTGTTTTATGCTCCCTGATACAAACATGATCTAAATGTCAGCACATCTGGACAGTTGTAGTGTTTTGTGCTCCCTGATACAAACATGATCTAAATGTCAGCACAACTGGACAGTTGGAGTGTTTTGGGAACCTGCCTCTTGACATTTCCCCACAATGTTCCTACAACCTAACGAACTGGATGGTTTTTGTGTTTTGGGAAGATATCTCTCACCAGACGGTTCCCACAACCTAATGTCACATTGTGGGAACCTTTAAAGAACAGACAAAATATTGTTTTTGTAAAATCAGATGAATGTTTTTTTGCATCCTAAAATAAACTTTGTAGAATAATCTGCACAACTGGACAGTTTTTGTGTTTTAGGAACATATATTTTATGATGTCCCCACAATGTTCCCACTAGACTGTTCCCACAACCTTATGAAACATTCTGGGAACCTTTAAATAACCTTCAAAGAACAAATGTGTTCTAGGAATGGTCTTGCAACATTATGTGAATGTTTTAATCAAACATTCTATAATCATCAACACGATTGGACAGTTTTTGTGTTATGAATGTTCTTGGAACTATCACTGAACCAATTCTGGTTTGCTGGGGATCTCCAATATATTCCTCTATATTCCTCTTCTTCAGAATAATGAAGAGACTGACAAGCAGGCAGACACAGCTCTGGGGGTGTTTGCAATCCCTGCACTTTTTCCACTCAATGCATTCTGAATCTTTTAATTTACTCCACACACACAGAGAGACACACACTGTCCTAAGAGGACAACTTTCATTTTCACAGTAGAGTTGAGCCTGGCTCATCCATAATGTATGACTGAAGTGACGGCTGTCTCCACATGCTCTCAGCCATTGATTGGCCAGAGTCAGGCAGACAGGGTGAGAGGGACAAACCTGACAGTCTCCCATTTGGCTTTCTGGTCCTCATCAAATACAAATATGCTTTACATAAGAGGATTAGAAATATGAAAATAATGTCTAGGAATATTTCAAGAACAAACTTAACAGGCACTGTACTGATGCTGTTTCCTTTGATTGCTGTCTTTTTAAAAGATTTGGATTAAATCAAATCAAACTATATTGACAACCAAATTGACAACCAAATACAATGTAATATCACAAAATGATCTTACATTTGAAATCAACCAGAGCTTGAAACCCTATGCCTATTGCATTGTCTATTTTTAGTTGAATTCTAGGTTGAATTGAAACTATAGCTGTTGATAACATTGTAAATGCTATATAGGGCTAAAAGGCATCATTGATGATCTATGAGTGATAAAGGATGGCCACATTTTATTTGCTCCGTTAAACTACTTACTTCGATAGCAACAATGAAGCTACACTGAGTGTACAAAACATTAAGAACACCTTCCTAATATCCTTCTTTAACCTGTCTCCTGTCCTTCATCTACACTGATTAAAGTGGGTTTAACAAGTGGCATCAATAAGGGGATCATAGCTTTCACCTGGATTCACCTGATCAGTCTATGTCATAGAAAACTGGTCATTCTCATGATGGCACATTGGTAATAGTCAGTGACAAATATCATAGCTGGCTGGGCTTGGTTAAAACCCTGGATGGGAGACCAAATGGTAGCTATAGATAGATATATTCTCCAGTAGTAGGGTCTGCCCAGCATGTTTTTTTCTGATATTGGATATCCTTCTGAAGATCTGAAGTTGTTTTAAAGGTACAAATTCAACATATTTTAGAGAAGATCTGTCTACGTTGAAATTTGGTTACCATGACGACATAATTCTGTGGTAGAAGTTTCACCCTAATAACAACAGTTGATGACTTTTTTTCAAATCCAATGTATTTTCAAAGTAGATTCCACGTCACAATACATTAACAAATGATGTTGATCCAGCCAGCTTGTGCCCAGTGGGTAAGTATCCTCTCAGCCTTAGATACATACGTTTACACCAGGGAGAACCTCCTGACCACTGGGTGCTGTTGCTGCCCCAGACGCAGGACACCTCACTGCCCCCAACCAGATGGTGTCTGGACGGGCACTGCAAGGTGATCACCGTTCCCACATTGGTGCCATTCCCCTGGATAATCCTCTGGGTCCCCAGCGCAGGCAGAGGCATTGGGGTACACTGGCCTGGAGGGGGAGAACGGAGATGGTCACTATAGTATATCCAGCCATATGTAAGCAGAAGAGAACACTACTTTACAGAACATGGCACTACAGAACACTCTGCATAGAAGCCCTGTAGGGGGCTGCCCAGCATTGTGACAACAACAAAAACACCCCATCTGCAACCCTGCGCTTTGCTCTATCTAATGATGATTGTCTCAAAGCAGGAAAGATGATACATGATTAAACAAAAGGCCTGATAGCTTGGCAGAAACTCAGGACCCATCTGGAGCCATGTTAAACAGCTGGTTATCAGGCTCTGTTTTACACACTGAAATATGACTATTCACAGAATGATAGTACATTCTCTGTTTACATTATCACCTTATAACCTTAGGTATAATGGAAATGTCATTGAGGAAAATTGTCTGTGAAATCATGTAGGCCTATTACGATTGAGGACAAATTGATGTATTGTCTCTTTGCCACCACAAGAGGTCCTACATGTTCGAGAAATCATGTCTGAACTCTTCAACGGTATCTGAAAGAGGGACCGAGTTCATTTAGATAAAGTTTGAAATAGCGTTAGTAAATCTAAAACGTCGGAGTATTCCTTTGAATGAATGCTAGTGAGAGAGAGAGAGAGAGAGAGAGATAGAGAGAGAGACCGAGAGAGAGAGAGAGAGACCGAGAGAGAGAGAGAGAAAGAGAGAGAGAGAGAGAGAGAGAGAGAGAGAAAGAGAGAGAGAGAGAGAGAGAGAGAGAGAGAGAGAGAGAGAGAGAGAGAAAGAGAGAGAGAGAGAGAGAGAGAGAGAAAGAGAGAGATAGAGAGAGAGACCGAGAGAGAGAGAGAGAGAAAGAGAGAGAGAGAAAGAGAGAGAGAGAGAGAGAGAGAGAGAGAGAGAGAGAGAGAGAGAGAGAGAGAGAGAGAGAGAGAGAGAGAGAGAGAGAGAGAAAGAGAGTGAGAGTGAGGGGAGAGAGAGAGAGAGAGAGAGAGAGAGAGAAAGAGAGAGAGATGAGTGAGAGAGAGAGAGAGAGAGAGAGAGAAAGAGAGAGAGAGAGAGAGAGAGAGAGAGAGAGAGAGAGAGAGAGACCGAGAGAGACCGAGAGAGACCGAGAGAGTCAGCAAGCAAGAGAGTTATATTGCTGACTGAGTATTGGGTGTTAGGCAAATTCATAAACCATCATTTATGATAGACAGCGCTGTGTGTGTATGTGTGCGCGCGTGTGGGTGGGTGTATACGTGTGTGTGCGCGAGCGTGGGTGTGTGCATGCCTGTGGGTGTGTTAGCGTGTGTGTGCATGTGTGTGTAATTGTGTATGTGTTCAAAAGTGTAGACTGTACATCTGATATCTCAGTACAGCCGCAGTGTTAGTTGATGTGAAACTAAGAATCCTGCCATTCTGAAAGCCACCTGCAGCTTCTCAGACCATGTGATCTATAGGAACACACTCTCACTTCCTCTTTAGATTGTTTCGCCCTTTTAGGTATTACTGCACTGTTCGAGCTAGAAACACAAGCATTTCGCTGAACCTGGGAAAACATCTGTAAATCTGTGTAGCGACTAATAAACTTTGACTTGATTTGAAGCCATAGCCTATGGCTTTCATTCTTTGTTGTCATGATACTTTGTAGGCCTAAACAAATTATGCGTAGCTTTTAGAAAGTAATGTAGTTATGCTGCTTTGTAAATAATTGAGCATTACAGACACAGTACATCATATACATTTGTTTATATATGTGTGTGTGTCTTTGAATGCATTTTCTCCTAAAAAATGACATGTTGGCAGGTCCACTCTGTGATGGTGTACGCACACACAGTTTGCAGCTATACATGGTTCATGTGCATTAAAAAAAATCATAATGCCTCCAATAAAGCTCTAATTTCAGCCACTGCACGAATGACATGACACCTATGCCCATCTTGGATAGAATCTCGCTTACCTGTATAATTACGGCCGCCACGGATTCCGTTTTCGGTTGAATAAATATTTCTGGAAACATCAACCACCGAAGCTGTAACCGTTGACATGTCGGATGTAGATCTACCCAACCCTCGACAACCCCTGCAGGACGCGCGTAAAAACGAAAAGGAGGCCCACAGGATGATGCTCCAGTAGCCTAGAGCTGGAGAATTGCGGTGACTGTGCTGGATTGTGTTCGCGCTCCGTCTCACCGGCTGTTGGTGCTCAAGCGTTAGCTTCTCTCTTTTCAGGGCGCATACTGTAGTTCTCTGGCCACCAATCCAGCAGTGTGTGTTGTTTGGTCTGTCGGCACGGCTTGTCTCGCTGCGCTCTGACAATGCACTGACTGTGCCGAGCTAAAATCCGACCTTCTTTCTGTGAGAAATTCTGCAATACTATTCGGTGTGTTTGTCAGAATGTCACTACCTTCACTTGGCTCACTCGATGTCACGGTTATAGGCGTGTTGTCCGGGAAAGTTTCAGTTCTCAAATCAGTCTGAAGTCCGATATGTGTTTGTGGCCTCAGCATTATACAGATTGCAGATCAGCTCATGAGTAACGGGGAGGTGAAGAGTAGAAATATTTGAAATATCAATGTATCATAAGGGACCAACTTTTTTTTTTTTTAAATATCCATGTCTCTCATACAGTTTGTTGATTACACATTATCTACGGAAGCTCTCGTGGGCAGCAAGTATGAGACGCCGCAGAGAAGCGGTATTTGGACATGCATCGGCGAGAGACGTGCTTTGATAATGTAACATATATATTACAGAATGAAATTAGGAATTTTCATGCGAGAGGGAGACAGACAGGAGTCAGGGTTTTTGGTTTCACGGGATTGAGACTGGATAGGAAAATAGCCTAGACTGAGAAGATGTATTCCCCAAGTACATTTACACATGCTCAGAGTTTTACTTGGTGGTATGGTGTTGCTAGTGAAAGACATTTGAGACATACAGAGAACTGAGTTTAAACACGTTTACATACATTATTTCTGAGTTGTTAACAGACTTCATATCTGTGACAGAGATGCCTATGTATTGAATTGTGTATAGGCCTGTCAAACACACACACACAAATAGCAACACGCATTATTATTTTTTTAGGTTTATTAAACAGCATTCGTGTCTCGTGTGCAGTCCGTTAATGTGAATTGTGCGTGTGTTTTGAATTTATGGCGACTTTGTGTGAAGTAAATACCTTCCATGCAGCAAAGGCTTCCATGCAGCAACCTGTTTGGATAGTGTGCTATTTACATTTGGATCATCTGCTGCTGTGCATGTTGTGGATTCTGTCGATTTGCATTAGTGCGACATTCAGGATTTTAAAAAATCAAGGTCAGTGAAATCTGAGATTCCCTAAAAGCAGGCCACTTCGATACAGCTATGACTGGAAGTGATTTTTTTCAAGGCAGATTAGGAGAATCTACACAGCAGGTTAGGCTATTTAACTAGCAAGTTAAGATAATAAGGTTAAGATCAAATCCAATTTTATTGGCCACATACATGTGTTTAGCAGATGTTATTGCAGGCGTAGCGAAATGCTTGTGCTTCTAGCTCCAACAGTGCAGTAATATTTAACAATTAATATCTAACAATTTCACAACAAATACCCAAAATACACGTAAATCTAAGTGAGGAATGGATTAAGAATATATATACATATATGTCAGAGCAGCATTGGAGTAAGATACAGTGACATAGTCTAGAGTACAGTATATACATATGAGATGGGTGATGCAATATTTACAAACAATTAAAGTGACTAAGATACCATAGAATAGTATAGAGTACAGTTTATACATATGAGATGAGTAATGCAAGAAAAGGAGGAGACATTATTAAAGTGACTAGTATTTCATTTCCTTAAAGTGGCCTGTGATTCCTAATCTATGTCTATAGGCAGCAGCCCCTGATGTTTGTTTTGCAGTCTGATGACCATGCGTTGGGCGGAACGCACCACCCTCTGGAGAGCTTTGCGGTTGTGGGCGGTGCAGTTGCCGTACCAGGTGGTGATACAGCCCGACAGGATGTTCTCAATTGTGCATCTGTAAAAGTTCACGAGGGTTTTAGGCGTTAAGACAAATTTCTTTAGCCTCCTGAGGTTGAAGAGGGGCTGTTGCGCCTTCTTCACCACACTGTCTTTGTGAGTGGACCATTTCAGTTTGTCAGTAATGTGTATGCCAAGGAACTTGAAGCTTTCCACCTTCTCCCCTGTGGTCCCATTGATGTGGATAGGGGGGTGCTCCCTCTGCTGTTTCCTGAAGTTCACAATCATCTCCTTAGTTTTGTTGACGTTGAGTAAGAGGTTATTTACCTGGCACCACACTCCCAGAGCCCTCACCTCCTCCCTGTAGGCTGTCTCATCTTTGTTGGAAATCAAGCCTACTAATGTTGTGTCATCGGCAACCTCGATGATTGAGTTGGTGGCGTGGTTGGCCACGCAGTCATGAGTGAACAGGGAGTACAGGAGGGGGCTGAGCACGTACCCTTCTGGAGCCCCATTGTTGAGGATCAGCGAAGAGGAGGTGTTGTTTTCTACATTCACCACCTGGAGGCGGCCCGTCAGGAAGTCCAGGACCCAGTCGCACAGGGTGGGGTTCAGACCCAGGGCCTTGCGCTTGTTGATGAGCTTGGAGGGTACTATGGTGCTGAATGCTGAGCTCTAGTCAATGAACAGCATTCTTACATAGGTATGCCTCTTGTCCAGATGGGACAGGGCAGTGTGCTGTGTGATGGCAATTGGATTGTCTGTGGATCTATTGGGGCGGTAAGAAAATTGAAGAGGGTCTAGGGTGGCAGGTAAGGTGGAGGTGATATGATCCTTGACTAGTCTCTCAAAGCACTTCATGACGACAGAGGTGAGTGCTACAGGGCGATAGTCATTTAGTTCAATTACCTTTGCTTTCTTAGGTACAGGGACAATGGTGGCCATCTTGAAGCATGTAGGGACAACAGACTGGGATAGGGAGAGATTGAATATATCTGTGAACACACCAGCCAGCTGGTCTGCACTGCTCTAAGGACACGGCTAGGTATATCATCTGGACCGGCAGCCTTGCGAGGGTAAATACGCTTAAACGTCTTACTCACATCAACCACGGAGAAAGAGAGCCCACAGTCCTTTGTAGCGGGCCGCGTCGTTGACACTGTATTATCCTCAAAGCGAGCGAAGAAGGTGTTCAGCCTGTCCGGAAGCAAGATGTTGGTGTCTGCGACGTGGCTGGTTTTCGTTTTATAATCCGTAATTGTCTGTAGACCCTGCCACATATGTCTCGTGTCTGAGCCGTTGAACTGGGACTCAACTTTGTCTCTATACTGACGTTTAGCCTGCTTGATTGCTTTGCGGAGGGAATAACTACCCTGTTTGTATTCTTCTGTATTCTCAGTCTTCTTGCCCTGGTTAAATGTGGTGGTTCGTGCTTTCAGTTTTGCGCAAATTGTAATGAATACGAGGGAGACAGAGAGCTGGTTTCAAGCGCAGAGTGCAGCAGGTGTTTAATGAAAGGGACCATAGGAGGAGGCAGGTAGCTGGGTCCAGGGGCAGGCAGAAGGTCATACACGGTAGGTCCAAAAATGGCAACAGTACAGACAGAGAATAGGCAAAAGGTGTCATGAGTGAGGGTTGCAAAAACTATCATACACGGGAGGAGAGAAGAACGGGAAATAACAGAGCTCCGAAAAAGTGTATCTCAAAACAAACAATACCTTACAGTGATGGGGTGCAAGGAACTGAACTAAATAGTGTGGGATGATGCAGGTGTGTGAACAGGTGATTAGAATTCCGGTGATTGGGATCTGGAGAGTGAGCTTGAAAGTGGGCTGTTTTCCGAGGATCTAAATGTTTGGGAGTGTGAGTTGGACGCAGACGTTACACAAATGCTCCGATCTATCCACGGTTTTTGGTTTGGGTAGGTTTTAATAGTCACAGTGGGTACAGCATCTCCAATGCACTTCCTAATAAACCCATTCACTGTATAAGTATATCTGTCGATATTATTTTCTGAAGCTACTCTGAACAAATCCCAGTCCTCGTGATCAAAACAATCTTGAAGTGTGGATTCCGATTGGTCAGACCAGTGTTGAATAGTCCTCACCACGGGTGCTCCCGGTTTGAGCTTCTTTCTAATGGAGGGGAGGAGCAAGATGGAATCGTGGTCCGATTTTCGTAATGGAGGGTGGGGGAAAGCCTTTATATGCATTCTGGAACGTAGTATAGCAATGATCCAGGGTTTTAGCAGGACGAGTACAGCAATCAATATGTTGATAGAATTTCGGGAGCCTTTTCTTCAAATTTGCATTGTTAAAATCCCCAGCTAATAAATCCCCAGTAATAAATACAGCCTCAGGATATGTGGTTTCCAGTTTGCATAAAGTCCAGTGAAGTTCTTTGAGGGCCGTCGTGGTATCCGGGTGGATATAGACCACTGTGGCTATTATTGACGAAAATTCTCTTGGGAGATAGAGTTAGCGAAAATGCACACCTAACCTTCTACGAATAGTCACTTCAGGTCCTAGCTGTATCAAAGTGGCGTGTTTTTAGGGAGTCCCAGTGAAATATATCAGAAGGGCAAGTGTTTCATGGGATTATTTAAAATACTCATAAAAATAATCCTCTTCCATCCAATTAACGTCCAAGGCGTCCATCTCATTTCCTAATTAAAGGAGTCTGTTTTTCCTTTTCCCCCTTTCTTGCCTCGGCAGATTGTTTTGATGTGTCAATTCAATTGGTTTAATGGTAAACCATCTAATTGGTCCTGGGCTGGTATTAATCATTTAGCTCAAGAGCAATGCCCTGCTCACATCATAGAGGGACCCACACACCAGTTCTGACTGTTACGGAGACTAGTTGATAGGTATTCGACTAGCCAGACTGTTCCCCGGACTCCACGTGTAGGGATTTGTACAATGCTTAACAAGGCTATTGAACTTGACATTGGTGTCTGTCTTTATTCCTTTATCTAACATATCATACAGAAACATGGTATTAGAAGTGGCTCGGAAAACACACTTTGTTATTTTTGTAGCTAAATACAGTATAGGCGCAGTTACGTTCCATATGCGAACACACGCCGTTTCCTACTCATAACACTGATCAACTCATTGTTAGCTGGCTAGCTAGCATCACTACCTACCTCGATGACTGAAGGCAAATAAATCTCCTATTCCATTGCTATGGCAGTGAACATTCCGCCACCAAATCCCATGGTTCTCACAGGGGACTGGAATACTAATTGGGACAACTTCAGGGATGAATTCGAGGACTATGCGCTGGTGACCGGCCTACATGAGAAACCCAACGAGGTACAAGCGGCAACTCTGAGGAGTTTAATGGGCAGCAAATGCAGGTATATCTACCAGCACAATCTCATCCTCACAGCACGACATCAGTGTGATGCAAAGGCTATATTGGATGCATTGGAGAATTACTTCAAACCTGCCAGAAACTGCATTTATGAGCGGTTCGTTTTCGGAAGCTGCAAACAGGAAGACGGTGAGTCAGTACACAACTTTGTAACCCGTTTGAGAGAAAAATCCACCACTTGTGAATACGGGGGATTGAAACGGGGGATTTCTCTCCAAGGTGGCATAGCAGTCCAGACGTCTTTTGTCCTCGTCTTGTCGTGTCCTGTATATATATATATTTACAACTTTTTTCACATACATTTTATTTTTATTTTCCATCAACTCATCTTCAAAACACTCTCCTGCAACCCGCCTCACCAATTTATATTTATAAAAAAGTATTATTTACCTCAAATCTGTAATCCTCCAAGAAGCTAGCCAGAAACTCCAAGAAGCTAGCCTGAAACTAGCCAGGAGCTAATCGGTAGCTAGTTCAGAAGCTAGTTAGCTTCTTTACTGGCAAATCGTTAGTATTCAGCTAACCACGGTTTGTGGTCATCAGCTATCCTTTAGCTCGAAAATCTATCGCCAGTTCTGTACGGCGCAGCGCGGCTCGGAATGGAACGGAACATACCGGACCAATTTTTCTCTCCATGTCCCTGGATTTCGACTGCTCTCTGGACATTCATACCCGGATCTCACAGCTAGCTAGCTGCTATCCGTGTGACTATCGGCCTTCGTCGATTCCGGAGCAAACATCAATTATTCCGGAGCTAGCCAGCTCTGTCAATCACTCCTGAGTTCCATCAATCACTCCTGGGCTGCAGTCACCTATCCGGACCCGTTTTACTGCCTACGCGGAGCCCCACCGGGCCTTCACAACTGGACTGCCGACGTTATCTACCCGAAGGAGATCCGGCTGGCTCCTCCGTCGCGACGTTACCTGAACGCCCATCTGCGGCCTGCTAACCGTTAGCTGTCTTACCGGCTGCTATCTGAATAGACAATCGGACAATTTATTTATTTTTATTATTATTATGTTTTCTTCTTGGGCCTCTATAACTATATCTATTGTTTTTATTTTTGTTGTTGTTGTGTGATTTGGATTAATCCCCTCTACCACACGGAACCCCACTAATCTACTGACGGAACGCAAGAGGTGGCTAACAACAGACCTCCATCCTATGCTAGCTTGCTACCGATGGCCTGGCTAGCTGTCTAAATCGCTGTGACCCCCAACCAACCTCTCCACTCACTGGACCCTTTTGATCACTCGACTAAGCATGCCTCTCCTTAATGTCAATATGTCTTGTCCATTGCTGTTCTGGTTAGTGTTTATTGGCTTATTTCACTGTAGAGCCTCTAGTCCTGCTCACTATACCTTATCCAACCTATTAGTTCCACCACCCACACATGCAATGACATCTCCTGGTTTCAATTATGTTTCTAGAGACAATATCTCTCTCTTCATCACTCAATACCTAGGTTTACCTCCACTGTATTCACATACTACCATACCTTTGTCTGTACATTATACCTTGATGCTATTTTACCGCCCCCAGAAACCTCCTTTTACTCTATGTTCCAGACGTTCTAGACAACCAATTCTCATAGCTTTTAGCCGTACCCTTATTCTACTCCTCCTATGTTCCTCTGGCGATGTAGAGGTGAATCCAGGCCCTGCAGTGCCTAGCTCCACTCCTATTCCCCAGGCGCTCTCTTTTGACGACTTCTGTAACCGTAATAGCCTTGGTTTCATGCATGTTAACATTAGAAGCCTCCTCCCTAAGTTTGTTCTATTCACTGCTTTAGCACACTCTGCCAACCCGGATGTTCTAGCTGTGTCTGAATCCTGGCTTAGGAAGACCACCAAAAATTCAGAAATTTTAATTCCAAACTACAACATTTTCAGACAAGATAGAACTGCCAAAGGGGGCGGTGTTGCAATCTACTGCAAAGATAGCCTGCAGAGTTCTGTCCTACTATCCAGGTCTGTACCCAAACAATTTGAACTTCTACTTTTAAAAATCCACCTCTCTAAAAACAAGTCTCTCACCGTTGCCGCCTGCTATAGACCACCCTCTGCCCCCAGCTGTGCTCTGGACACCATATGTGAACTGATTGCCCCCATCTATCTTCAGAGTTCGTGCTGCTAGGCGACCTAAACTGGAACATGCTTAACACCCCAGCCATCCTACAATCTAAACTTGATGCCCTCAATCTCACACAAATTATCAATGAACCTACCAGGTACCTCCCCAAAGCCTTAAACACGGGCACCCTCATAGATATCATCCTAACCAACTTCCCCTCTAAATACACCTCTGCTGTCTTCAACCAAGATCTCAGCGATCACTGCCTCATTGCCTGCATCTGTAATGGGTCAGCGGTCAAACGACCTCCACTCATCACTGTAAAACGCTCCCTGAAACACTTCTGCGAGCAGGCCTTTCTAATCGACCTGGCCGGGGTATCCTGGAAGGATATTGATCTCATCCCGTCAGTAGAGGATGCCTGGATATTTTTTTAAATGCCTTCCTAACCATCTTAAATAAACATGCCCCATTCAAGAAATTTAGAACCAGGAACAGATATAGCCCTTGGTTCTCCCCAGACCTGACTGCCCTTAACCAACACAAAAACATCCTATGGCGTTCTGCATTGAGCATCGAACAGCCCCGTGATATGCAGCTGTTCAGGGAAGCTAGAAACCATTATACACAGGCAGTTAGAAAAGCCAAGGCTAGCTTTTTCAAGCAGAAATTTGCTTCCTGCAACACTAACTCAAAAAGTTCTGGGACACTGTAAAGTCCATGGAGAATAAGAACACCTCCTCCCAGCTGCCCACTGCACTGAAGATAGGAAACACTGTCACCACTGATAAATCCACCATAATTGAGAATTTCAATAAGCATTTTTCTACGGCTGGCCATGCTTTCCACCTGGCTACTCCTACCCCGGTCAACAGCACTGCACCCCCAACAGCAACTCGCCCAAGCCTTCCCCATTTCTCCTTCTCCCAAATCCATTCAGCTGATGTTCTGAAAGAGCTGCAAAATCTGGACCCCTACAAATCAGCCAGGCTAGACAATCTGGACCCTTTCTTTCTAAAATTATCTGCCGAAATTGTTGCCACCCCTATTACTAGCCTGTTCAACCTCTCTTTCGTGTCGTCTGAGATTCCCAAAGATTGGAAAGCAGCTGCGGTCATCCCCCTCTTCAAAGGGGGGGACACTCTTGACCCAAACTGCTACAGACCTATATCTATCCTACCGTGCCTTTCTAAGGTCTTCGAAAGCCAAGTCAACAAACAGATTACCGACCATTTCGAATCTCACCATACCTTCTCTGCTATGCAATCTGGTTTCAGAGCTGGTCATGGGTGCACCTCAGCCACGCTCAAGGTCCTAAACGATATCTTAACCACCATCGATAAGAAACATTACTGTGCAGCTGTATTCATTGATCTGGCCAAGGCTTTCGACTCTGTCAATCACCACATCCTCATCGGCAGACTCGACAGCCTTGGTTTCTCAAATGATTGCCTCGCCTGGTTCACCAACTACTTCTCTGATAGAGTTCAGTGTGTCAAATCGGAGGGTCTGCTGTCCGGACCTCTGGCAGTCTCTATGGGGGTGCCACAGGGTTCAATTCTTGGACCGACTCTCTTCTCTGTATACATCAATGAGGTCGCTCTTGCTGCTGGTGAGTCTCTGATCCACCTCTACGCAGACGACACCATTCTGTATACTTCCGGCCCTTCTTTGGACACTGTGTAAACAACCCTCCAGGCAAGCTTCAATGCCATACAACTCTCCTTCCGTGGCCTCCAATTGCTCTTAAATACAAGTAAAACTAAATGCATGCTCTTTAACCGATCGCTACCTGCACCTAACCGCCTGTCCAACATCACTACTCTGGACGGCTCTGACTTAGAATACGTGGACAACTACAAATACTTAGGTGTCCGGTTAGACTGTAAACTCTCCTTCCAGACCCATATCAAACATCTCCAATCCAAAGTTAAATCTAGAATTGGCTTCCTATTTCGCAACAAAGCATCCTTCACTCATGCTGCCAAACATACCCTTGTAAAACTGACCATCCTACCAATCCTCGACTTTGGCGATGTCATTTACAAAATAGCCTCCAATACCCTACTCAACAAATTGGATGCAGTCTATCACAGTGCAATCCGTTTTGTCACCAAAGCCCCATATACTACCCACCATTGCGACCTGTACGCTCTCGTTGGCTGGCCCTCGCTTCATACTCGTCGCCAAACCCACTGGCTCCATGTCATCTACAAGACCCTGCTAGGTAAAGTCCCCCTTATCTCAGCTCGCTGGTCACCATAGCATCTCCCACCTGTAGCACACGCTCCGGCAGGTATATCTCTCTAGTCACCCCCAAAACCAATTCTTTCTTTGGCCGCCTCTCCTTCCAGTTCTCTGCTGCCAATGACTGGAACGAACTACAAAAATCTCTGAAACTGGAAACACTTATCTCCCTCACTAGCTTTAAGCACCAACTGTCAGAGCAGCTCACAGATTACTGCACCTGTACATAGCCCACCTATAATTTAGCCCAAACAACTACCTCTTTCCCAACTGTATTTAATTTTAATTTATTTATTTATTTTGCTCCTTTGCACCCCATTATTTTTATTTCTACTTTGCACATTCTTCCATTGCAAAACTACCATTCCAGTGTTTTACTTGCTATATTGTATTTACTTTGCCACCATGGCCTTTTTTTGCCTTTACCTCCCTTCTCACCTCATTTGCTCACATTGTATATAGACTTGTTTATACTGTATTATTGACTGTTTGTTTGTTTTACTCCATGTGTAACTCTGTGTCGTTGTATCTGTCGAACTGCTTTGCTTTATCTTGGCCAGGTCGCAATTGTAAATGAGAACTTGTTCTCAACTTGCCTACCTGGTTAAATAAAGGTAAAATAAATAAAATAAATAAAAAAATATGAATTGATTCGAGACAAAATAGTACTGGGAATTGCAAATAAGGATACGCGTCAGCGTCTACTGAGAGAGAGAGGCTTAACATTAGTAACTGCCATTGAAATGTGCCGCACTGCTGAAGTCACTGACATGAAAATGAGAGCAATGGAAATCGAAACCCCACGCTCCAACATTGATACTGTTCACGCTGTTGCTAGGCAGACATTCAGACAAAACCAATCGAGGCAGAGTAATTCACCACGAATGGTGAACACAGAGAGCCCCGTAGCATGTAAATACTGTGGGAATACACACACACACGTGGCAAAGAGCACTGCCCTGCCTACGGAAAACTATGCAGAGCTTGTGGAACTAATAATCACTTTGCAAAAGTGTCTCAAAAGCAAAAGAAGGGTGAGTGAGGGCAAGATTCACTGTGTTGATGATGTCACTCAATGTCCAGAGCGTAACAGTGAAAGTGACATTTACATGCATGAATCCATTGGGGCTGTACACTCTAGACGGAAGAAATTGTTTGTGACACTACGATTACACAACAAGCAACAACAATGTCAACTGGATTCCGATGCTACATGCAACGTAATGAGCTACAAAGACAAAATCAATCTGGCATCTGACACACATCTATTGCCCAGCGATACTAGACTAAAGCTGTACTCAGGCGAGCTAATGAGCTCTCTGGGCACCTTTGAGACCGAATGTGTTATTCGGGGACGCAAACACAAGCTAGAGTTTGAGATTGTGAAAACCAACATCCTCTCCTCTCAGGCTCTACATGCGAATGGCTGGGACTGATGCAGTTCACTGTACCAAATGACCTGCACATTGTGGAGCATGTCCAGCATGGACCCCTGTCCAAAGAACAACAACTCAGCAGATATGACGATGTTTTCAACATGCCCGTTGAATCTGTGCCTGGGGAGGTACACTTTGAAGTGGTTGAGAGCATCACTCCAGTCCAGTGTGCTCCTCACAATGTGCCCATTGCAATGAAAGTGGCTGTGAAGGCCCAGCTGGACAAGTATGAGGCCGATGGCCACATGACATCTGTGACTGAACCAACTGACTGGATCAGTAATATGGTCATAGTGAGAAAAAAAACAGAGAAGCTGAGGGTCTGCATCAACCCAAAGCATCTGAACCAAGCACTGAAACGATCCCACTACATCATGCCGACACTAGAGGATGTCCTCTATAAGCTTCCCAAGGCCAGGATTTTCACCTTGGTGGATGCCCGAGATGCATTCCTTCAATGCAAGCTGGACGAAGAAAGCAGCTTCATGACTACCTTCTGGACCCCCTGGGGTCGGAAACGCTGACTCAAGCTCCCGTTTGGTGTCTCAGTGGCGCCTGAGGTATACCAACGCAAGCAGCACGAGTTACTAGCTGGGCTCAAGGGCATTGAACCCATCGCCGATGATGTCCTGATCGTAGGCTGTGGTGACACAGATGAAGAAGCAGAACACGACCACAATGTGAAGCTCCTGGCACTGATGGAGTGCTGCCAATCAGTCAAGCTTCGTCTTGGCTTGAAGAAGCTGCAGTTCAAGGTGAAAGACGTCCACTTCCATGGCCACATTCTCTCGGCAAAAGGCCTGAAGCCGGACCCAGACAATGTCCGAGCGATCCGCGACATGCCAAACCCGTCTGATGCAAAAGGAGTACAGCGTCTCATCGGCTTTGCAAACTATCTTGCAAAGTTCATGCCACACCTATCAGCAGTCTGTGAGCCTCTGCACCGGTTGCTGGACAAAGACACACCATGGCACTGGCTTCCCAAGCAGGAGGCCGCAGTGCAGGAGATGAAATCTCTGGCATCATCCATGCCAGTGTTGTGCTACTACGACGTCACGAAGCCTGTCACAATCCAGAGCAACCCCAGCCAAAGGCGACTTGGATGCTGCCTTATGCAGGAAGGCCAGCCCGTTGCGTTTGCCTCGTGAGCGCTCACCCCTACCGAACAAAACTATGTACAAATTGAGAAAGAGTGCCTCAGCATTGTCTTCTCCTTCTCCTGATTCCATCACTACTTATATGGTCGAGAGCTGGTCACCTCTGAAACTGACCACAAGCCACTCATTGCCATATTCAGTAAACCTCTCCTCAACGCGCCCAAGAGGCTTCAAAGCATGCTCCTGACTCTGCAAAACTACAGCCTGAAGGTCATTGAGCAGGGCAACAGCACACACTGAGCAGGGCAACAGCACAATGTACAGGCAGAGGCACTGTCTATCAGCAGCAGGCCATCTGTTCACTACAGCAGGAACAACAAGATGTTCAACAGATCAATCAGGCAGACTACTTAAACGTCACAGATCACCGCCTAGCCCAGATCAGGTAACACACTGACAAGGACGGACACCTACTGTCAATGAAGTCCATGGCTCTCGCAGGTTGGCCGTACCTGAAAGAGGAGACACCTTTCACAGTGAGAGAATACTGGACCTTTCGAGATGAGATCAGCATGCAAAATGGCGTCTTGTTCAGAGGTCAGAATCCCCATTATCCCCAAATCACTACGTCCAGAGATGCTTACCCCCATACACTCCAGTCACGTTGGAGGTGACGCATGCTATCGCCAGGCTCGTGAAACATTATACTGGCCAAACATGCAAGCAGAAATTAAAGACTTTTTCAGCAACTGTACCACATGCAACGAGTACGCTCATGAACAGCAAAAGGAAACCATATTGTCACACAAACTGCCCACAAGGGCCTGGCAAATAGTCAGCATGGGCTTATTCAGCCACAGACAAAAGGACTATCTTCTCATCGTTGATCACTACTCTGACTTTTGGGAAATTGAACTGCTGCCTGACTTGTCTGCAGAGACGGTTATAAAGCTCTGCAAGGCGCAGTTTGCAAGGCAAGGTCAGCATGACAAGGTAGTCACGGACAATGGCCCACAATTCATTGCACAGTTCAAGCGTTTCGCCTCAGAATGGGAGTTTGACCACTTGACCTCCTCTTCAAGACACCCAAAAGCAAATGGCAAGGCAGCTGTCAAGATTGCAAAAAACCTGTTAAGCAGGGCCTTGCGCGAAAGCAACGACCCATGGAGAGCGATCTTACAGTGGAGGAACACACCCACCGAAAACATGGATAGCAGCCCAGCACAACGCCTTCTGTCCAGACATCTGAAGACTACCATCCCCGTAGCTGGTTGGGTTGGTTGGGTTGCGTCATGGTTGGCATCACGGACAAACTGCATCACAGAAAGCCGCTCGCTAAGTGCTTCTATGACCGGACTGCTCGAGACCTACCAGAGCTGGAGGTGGGTGAAACGATAAGGATGAAGCCACTGCCGGGAGACCACACAGGACTTTGGAGGCTTGGCACATGCATACAGAGAGTAGCACTACGTTATTACCTGATGGATGTTGGTGGCTCCCTCTATTGTCGGGTGGATCTGCGCGTAGCAGAGCAGACAAACCAGAACACGCCATACACTCACCTAGATGAGCTGGATCACAGTCCAGGCCTAAGGGTAAGGGGTGCAGAATTGAGACATGAGCCAACTGAAGGTGAGGCTTCTACCCCACCAAGCTCTCCAGCTCGTGGCCCTAATCCTACCCCTGTCAGAGCCAATACTTACTCACGGGTGGGTCGGCTGTGCAAGCCACCGGACAGGCTTAATCTGTAAGCAAGAGACTTGTCCTCTGTTTTTTATTTTTTTATTTGACCCCCTTTTTCGTAGTATCCAACTGTTAGTAGCTACTATCTTGTCTCATCGCTACACCTCCCGTACGGGCTCGGGATAGACGAAGGTCGAAACCCAACCAAGCCGCACTGATTCTTAACACAGCGCGCATCCAACCCGGAAGCCAGCCGCACCAATGTGTCGGAGGAAACACCGTGCCCCTGGCAACCTTGGTTAGCGTGCACTGCGCCCGGCCCCCCACAGGAGTCGCTGGTGCGCGATGAGCCAAGGATACCCCTACCGGCCAAACCCTCCCTAACCCGGAAGACGCTAGGCCAATTGTGCGTCGCCCCACGGACCTCCCGGGCGCGGCCGGTTACGACAGAGCCTGGGCACGAACCCAGAGTCTCTGGTGGCACAGCTGGCGCTGCAGTACAGTACAAGGCTATTGAACTTAACATTGGTGTCTGTCTTTATTCCTTTATCTAACATATCATACAGAAACAAGGACTTCATTACAAAATGAGAAGCCAGGGTTGCCAACTGAAAATAATACATTTTGAGAACAAAGTTATACTGTAGGTCAACAGACAGTCAAGTTTTCCTTGGAAATAAACTCCAAAGGGTGGAGAAAGTTTTGATCCTCAGGGAACAGACAGATGCAGAAAACTTGATTTGAGAATCAGACACAACAACAAGTAGCTCACATAAAGTACTTGCCCACAAACATACAATCATCAATTTGTACAGACAGACCCAGACAGTCACACAGCCTTTTAGAAACTTCTAAGTGTTTATTATGCAGAAACCACAGTGATAAGGCACACCTTGCCCCTTTTCTCTATTGACTCCTGGTCATTGTGAATGCAGGGTGGGTATGGGCCTGCTCTGCTCTGCTTGATAAGTCTTCAGACTTGCACACCCCCTTTCACCTGAGGTACACCAGACACCACCCCAGACACCACACACACACACACACACACTCTGATTCATTGAATTAACAACTCAAGAATTTTAAAGAGTCACTTGTCAGTGGTCACCCATGGATTGAGTAGAGTTAAAGTATGCTGCCCAGCAGCACAATGCGTCTCTCTGTGGGCGAGAGGCAACCCCAGCCCTGGGCTATATAGACCTACTAGATGAGAGGAGACTGTCTTTACTTTCTTTCTCCAACTATTGCAGAGGTGGGCAGTAAAATAAAGTAATTGTGTGAGTCAACAGAGCAGCCTGTTCTTATAGACTAGATGTAACATAGTAAACGTAATTCTGGGACACTCAAAATAGTATGATATGTTACGTTTGGTATGGTTAAATAAGACAGAAGGTTACGTAAGGCAAAAATGAAAGTAGGGTTATTGGTCAGGGTGGATGGGTGGGCGTATCATGAAAAACTCAAAACTCTGGCAACCTAAAGGTTGCATGTTCAAATCTCATCACAGACCACTTTTGCTAATCAGGTACTTTGCAACTACTTAACATGTTAGCTAACCCTTCCCCTAGCCTTAACTCTTTAACTTAACTACTAACCTTAACCCTAACCCCTAGCTTAGCTAACATTAGCCACCTAGCTGACATTAGCATTAGACACCTAGCCACCTAGCTAACATTAGCCACAGAAAATTGGAATTCGTAACATATCATACTGTATGTTTTGCAAATTCGAAACATGTTGTACAAATTGCAATTCGTTACATATTGTACGAATTGCAATTTGTAACATATCAAACAAATTGTAATTCGTAACATATACGAAATGGATGATGGACATCCACAAATCAATACATACCATATGAAACGTAACATATCATACTAATTGGAGTATATCGGATTTACATTTATTATGTTACCCCTGTCTACCCCTGAGTCCAGGTTGAACAGAGAGATGGATCATATGTCTCTGAGGAGAGTGTTTTTATTGCTTTTGGATCGAATGAGGACAACTCTGTTGAAAGGAAGAAGATAAGTAGTAGAAAGGATTTCGAAGAGATGATCTCAGACATTCTAATCACAAAACCGGGGCATTCTAACTTCCTCATTTTTACACATAGATACAGTCCTAGAGATAGTGTAACTCAAGAAAGACACCTGGCTCACATGCTGTTGGTAATAAATGGTGGGATATTTCCCAGAGGATTGGTGAAATGGGATCGAAAAGAAAATGGGAGCTGAACGTTATACTGTGCTGACGCTCAAAGTGAATCCCCTAAAAGAAACATTAACAATACAGAAATGCAGCTAATCAATACATCTGCTGTTTATTGTTAATTGAAGTCCTTTAGCTTGGTTTACTTTTCCTCACCCAGCTGGAAATAATTGACACGTGGCAAGGTGTATGTGTGTTTGTTAGTGTGCAGAGCTTGACGGAGCACAAACGGACATACACACACATGCACACACAAACACACTCACACACACACACTGGTGACCCTCGGTACAGCTCTGGAGTTATCCTCTCCAGTGTTGGAGAAGGTTGCCACAGCAACAGTGGATTTGTTCTGGCGTGGTTTCTGTCCTCACAGTTTGGGCTCCCAGCATCATCCATCCAGTCATATCCTCCTCTGATCTATCCATCCTTATATCCTGCTCTGAACCACGAGGGCTCAATACAGCACAGCAGGGGAACAGAGCAGCAGAGGAGGAACCAATAACTTCCAATGAAATCAATACAGTTAGTTCTACGGTATCAACATGTTAGCCCCTAAAAAGGGACCAGCTCCCTAGCTTGAAATAGTTGTGATGACTTATTCTTATATTTTGGTAACAGCTCTCGGCTGTGCTTCCCTTGGTAGTCTGTAACAGTTTGCAAGCCCTGCCACATCCGACGAGCGTTGGAGCCGGTGTAGTGCGATTCGATCTTAGTCCTGTATTGACTCTTTGCTTGTTTGATGGTTCGTCGGAAGGCATAGCGAGATTTCTTATAAGCTTCCGGGTTAGAGTCCTGCTCCTTGAAAGCAGCGGCTCAGTGCGGATGTTGCCTGTAATCCATGGCTTCTGGTTGGGGTATGTACGTACAGTCACTGTGGGGATGATGTCATCGATACACTTATTGATGAAGTCAGTGACTGATGTGGTGTACTCCTCAATGCCATCAGAAGAATCCTGGAACATATTCCAGTCTGTGCTACCAAAACAGTCCTGTAGCTTAGCATCTGCTTCATCTGACCACTTTTTTATTAACCGAGTCACTGGTGCTTCCTGCTTTAATTTTTGCTTGTAAACAGGAATCAGGAAGATAGAATTATGGTCAGATTTGCCAAATGGAGGGCGAGGGAGGGCTTTGTATGTGTCTCTGTGTGTGGAGTAAAGGTGGTCTAGAGTTTTTTTCCCCTCTGGTTGCACATTTAACATGCTGATAGAAATTTGGTAAAACAGATTTAAGTTTCCCTGCATTAAAGTCCATGGCCACTAGAAGCGCCACCTCTGGATGAGTGTTTTCCTGTTTGCTTATGGCGGAATACAGCTCATTGAGTGCGGTCTTAGTGCCAGCATCAGTTTACGGTGGTATGTAAACACCTACGAAAA
Organism: Oncorhynchus tshawytscha; assembly: GCF_018296145.1. Taxonomy (NCBI): domain Eukaryota; kingdom Metazoa; phylum Chordata; class Actinopteri; order Salmoniformes; family Salmonidae; genus Oncorhynchus; species Oncorhynchus tshawytscha. The sequence goes on along the minus strand of NC_056450.1, from coordinate 27,481,875 downwards.
ATATAGATGAGGTCTACAGCTTATCATGAGATACTCTACCTCAGGTGAGCAAAACCTTGAGACTTCCTTAGATATTGTGCACCAACTGTTGTTTACATATTTGCATAGTCCACCATCTCTTGTCTTACCAGACACCGCTGTTCTATCCTGCTGATACAGCGTATAACTAGCCAGCTGTCTGCTGATAATGTTGTCGTTCAGCCACGATTTTGTGAAGCATAAGATTTTACAGCTTTTAATGGCCCGTTGGTAGTTTAATCTTCCTCGTAGGTCATTGATTTTATTTTCCAATGATTGCACGTTAGTTAGTAGAACGGAGGGCGGGGGGGGTTTATTCGATCACCTACGAATTCTCAGAAGGCAGCTTGACCTCTGTCCTCTTTTTCTCCGTCATCTCTTCATGCAAATAACAGGGATTTGGGCCTGTTCCCGGGAAAGCAGTATGTCATTCACGTCGGGCTCATCGGACTCATAAAAGGAAAAAAAGCTTCTGCCAGTTCATGGTGAGTAATCGCTGTTCTGATGTCCAGGTGTTATTTTCGGTCATAAGAGACGGTAGCAGCAACATTATGTACAAAATAAGTTAAAAACAACTAGGCGGCACACAGGGAGTAGGAGGAGCCTGGGTGGAGGGGGAGTGAAGGTGCCCTTTCCAATGTGTCCTTCTGTACGTTTCTCTCCCTGTTAGGGGTGTGTCTCTGTTTCTCTGTTACATATAGGCTAATAGATGAGAATACACTACTGAATGGGTTTTCAAATTTGGATGTCGACTCAAGGTCCTGAAGCAGCACTGATGGTTCGCTTTCAGTCAGTCAACTTTGGTACAACATACTATGGACAACACTCTCAGTTGAAGGAAATACAATCACGCTTTCCACTGGTGATAAATGTGAGGCTTGGTGAGATTTTACTCCCCCCCCTTACTGAGATTTACTGTCAGGGCCCAGGTCTGGCAGAATATCCGCAGAAGATCTAAATGCTGCTGTAAGCCCACCTTGGCTGGTGACAGAATCACCAGATCATCAGCAAACAGTAGACATTTGACTTCAGATTCTAGAAGGGTGAGGCTGGGTGCTGCAGACTTTTCTAGTGCCTTCGCCAATTTGTTGATATTTTTGTTGAAGTGGGTGGGGCTTAAGGTGCATCCCTGTCTCACACCACTGCCCTGTGGGAAGAAATGTGTGTTTTTTGCCTATTTTAACCGCACACTTGTTGTTTGTGTCCATGGATTTTATAATGTCTTATATTTTTCCCCAAACACCACTTTCCATCAATTTGTATAGCAGACCCTCATGCCAAATTGAGTCTAAAGCTTTTTTGAAATCAACAAAGCATGAGACGACTTTGCCATTGTTTTGGTTTGTTTGTTTGTCAATTAGGGTGTGCAGGGTGAATACGTGGTCTGTCGTATGATAATTTGGTAAAAGGACAATTTGACATTTGCTCAGTACATTGTTTTCACTGAGGAAATTAATGAGTCTGCTGTTAATGATGATGCAGAGGATTTTCCCAAGGTTGCTATTGACGCATATCCCACTGTAGTTATTGTGGTCAAATTTGTCTCCACTTGTGTATTGGAGTGATCAGTCCTTGTTTCCAAATATTGGGGAAGATGCCAGAGCTAAGGATGATGTTAAAGAGTTTTAGTATAGTCATTTGGAATTTGTTGTCTGTATATTTTATCATTTCATTGAGGATACCATCAACACCACAGGCTTTTTTGGGTTGGAGGGTTTTTATTTTGTCCTGTAGTTTATTCAAGGTAATTGGAGAATCCAGTTGGTTCTGGTAGTCTTTAAAAGTTGATTCTAAGATTTGTATTTGATCATGTATATGTTTCTGCTGTTTGTTCTTTGTTTTAGTGGTTTACCCATACATCTCCATTTTGGATAGATAATTCTTTGTGTTGTTGTTTGTTTAGTGTTTTCCAATTTTCCCAGAAGTAGTTAGAGTCTATGGATTCTTCAATTACATTGAGCTAATTTCTGACGTGCTGTTCCTTCTTTTTCCGTAGTTTATGCCTGTATTGTTTTAGTGATTCACAATAGTGAAGGCGTAGACTCAGATTTTCTGGGTCTCTATGTTTTTGGTTGGACAGGTTTCTCAATTTCTTTCTTAGGTTTTTGCATTCTTCATCAAACCATGTGTCATTGTTGTTCCTTTTCTTCGGTTTTCTGTTTGACATTTTTAAATTTGATAGGGAAGCTGTAAGATCAAATATACTGTTAAGATTTTCTACTGCCAAGTTTACACCTTCACTATTACAGTGGAACATCTATAGCATTTCTTAATACTACTCAATTCCTTTGGCTTTGATGCCTCATTATTAACAATTGCTCTGTTCAAGTAGACTCTGATTTTGCTGTGGTCTGATAGGGGTGTCAGTGGGCTGACTGTGAACGCTCTGAGGTCAGTGATAAAGTAGTCTACAGTACTACTGCCAAGAGATGAGCTATAGGTGTACCTACCATAGGAGTCCCCTTGAAGCCTACCATTGACTATGCACATACCCAGCGTGCGACAGAGCTGCAGGAGATGTCACCCGTTTTTTTGGTTATGTTGTCATAGTTGTGCCTAAGGGGGCATATAGGGGAAGGAATGCTGTCACCTCCAGGCACGTGTTTGTCCCCCTGTGTGCTGAGGGTGTCAGGTTATTGTCTGGTTCTTGCGTGTAAGTCGCCACACACTAGTACATGTCCCTGGTCCTGGAAATGATTGATTTCCCCCTCCAGGATGGAGAAGCTGTCTTCATTAAAGTATGGGGATTCTAGTGGGGGGATATAGGTAGCACACAGGAGGACATTTTTCTGTGTTAAGATCATTTACTTTTGAATTTCTAGCCAAATGTAGAATGTTCCTGTTTTGATTAATTTAATGGAGTTAGTTAGGTCTGCTCTATACCAAATTAGCAACCCCCCTGAGTCCCTTACCTGTTTCACACCTGGTAGTTTGGTGGATGGGACTATCAGCTCCCTGTAACCTAGAGGGCAACCAGTGGGTCCGTCTCCTCTATACCATGTTTCTTTTAGGATGACAATGTCTGTATTTCCGATTTCTTTGATGAAGTACAGGTTCCTGCTCTTTAGGCCAAAGGCAGTTGACCTCAGGCCTTGGATATTCCAGGATGAGATAATGAAGGCTTTGTGTTCCATAAAGTGTCCAATGTTGTTGGTCATGTTGTTTGGCCTCAGGCCAGTAAGTGTGAGCAGAGCCTACTGAGCATCTGGTACATGCCATTGGCTTGGGCTAGTGTAAGAGTGGGAGTTGGGCCTGTTTGCCTACTCACGGCCTGGGTGTATGTGTGACTTCCATGTTGAGGCCCTCTTTGCGGGGGTGTGGTGCATGGGGTGGGCAGGAGGGGCATAGGTCTGATCTGAGGGGGCCTAAATGGGGTGTGGGCATGGTTGGGGTGGGGGTGTGGATGTGGCTGGTGGTGTTGTGGTCTGGATGTAGGTCCTGTTGGCGTGGGTCCTCTATGTGTAGGTTCCACCTGGGAGGGGTGTCTATTGATCTGTTGCTCATGTGTGAAGTTTTGGGGCTGTGTTTCAGAGCGATGTCCTTGTTCCTGCTGGTCCGGGCGAAGGTGGGCACTGCTGCCTTGTATAGGTGGACCTGGTCATAAAGGCTGTTCAAGTCCAGGATAGATCTGGTCATAAAGGCTGTTCAAGTACAGGATGGACCTGGTCATAAAGGCTGTTCAAGTCCAGGGTGGAGTGGTGGGCCAGGTAAACACTTGGTTTTGAGGCACAGCCACAGGAAATACTTGTGTTTACCTGCTGTATGGTAGCAGGGTGGAAGTATTTTCGTGGGTGGATATAACCACTTGTGCAATGGGGAAAGTAGAAGAAGCTTTTTCTATCACTCCCTTCAGTGCTGTGGCCACTCTTTCCTGCTGTGCTCTCTGCCTGTGTGTAGTATTATGTGGCTAGGTGAACCTAGTTGGTCCTCAGACAGAAGGTCTAGGGTGCGCTGGGTGTTTGGGCACCAGAGTTTAGACACACTGTGTTAGGGAAAAAGTTTTTTTTCTTGTATATATAAGGAGTGTATGTCCTCAGTGGGTGTGGGGGGGTTGTCAGGAGGGCTATCAGGGTGGCTGACAGGGGGGCGGTTCTCAGAGGGGGTGAGATACCCTGGGATTGGGGTTCATAATTTGTCTGTCCCGCTGTGATGTCGACATGGTCAGGGTCTGGGGTGGACTGTTCTGCTGTGGTGTCGAGACTTTTGTCGGGAGCTGAGGTGGGCTATTCTGCTGGCTTCTCTGCAGGGATGGCCTACTCTCTAGTGGGTTGTTCTCTGTCACACGCCATCCCCTACACCCTCTCCTCCAGCATTGTGATCCTCTCCTCTAGTGCTCCTGCTTTTTCTCCTGTTGAAGTTGTCTCACCACAGTGCACAGTGCAGTGCATTGAAATAAAGGATCTATTTCCCCACCTGGAGGTAAGGCATCTGGATCTGGTTAAGGGGGTGTTGTTGTGCTGGTCTGTTGTCTGGGTCTGTGCTGACTGGAGTGTAATCACCTGCTGTTCCAGCTCCACCTGCCTTACCTCCAGGTGGGTAAATAGATCCTTTATTTCAATGAGGGAGTAGGACTATGTGCTGGGATGTTGACTTTCCGCTTGGGGTTGCTCGTCTGTGGGGTTATATAATTAATAGGTCTGGTCTGTACCGCTCGGGGTTGGGGTATCTTTCCCAAGGGAGAGCTTCTCCTGCTGAGCTAATTCTTTGATTAGGTGAAAGTGTTTGGGGTTACCCTATACCAATACTGTTCCAGACTTTTATGTTAGCTGACTCAAAGTCCTCGTTGTCTAGAATCCTGAGTTTCCACCCCTCGGTAATACCCCCCCCCCCCCTCTTAACAGAGGGGTAGTGTGCTAATATAGCACTGTGCCATGCCAGGGGATGGTCTGTGTGGAAGATGAGTTTGCTGATGTTCCTATTTTTATAATAGTCAGCAAAAAGTGTCTCTTGATTTTCTATAAGGAGCTTCATTTTGTGCTCTTTTTGTGTCTTATCATTCTTTACATACACAGGGTACTGTATTTGAATGACCTCTGAACAGCGGGAGGCAGCTTCTAAGGCCTCTCCATTTGGTTGGAGTAGACAGTACGACTCTCCTGCCATTGTTGGGCTAAAGGGCTTTGACAGCTCTCACTTGACACGTCACTGCTAATTGAAGTGGTATCAAGCTTGGCAGCCTTAATTTAGCGTTCAGTCCTTATAAAGTAATGTAATATATTTTTCTTCTTGGCTTTTGAAAATAAAATATAGCTTCAGACTAAACATTACTCACTCAGTTCCAGGTTGGATGGTGTTTTCAGGTTCTGTTGTTTTCCAGAGCATTTGCTGTATAGCTTTGGAAAAATAACATTTGGTAGTTGTACTCCTTCCAGGTGATTCCGTAATTCCGTCCAAAATCAGGTTGAAGGATTTGAGTTTTGATTTGGAGTGAAGGTTATGTTGTAGAGGGTAGCATCCTGTATATGTCCTGGTGACATAGTGAAGGTTATGTTGTAGAGGGTAGCATCCTGTATATGTCCTGGTGACATAGTGAAGGTTATGTTGTAGAGGGTAGCATCCTGTATGTGTCCTGGTGACATAGTGAAGGTTATGTTGTAGAGGGTAGCATCCTGTATATGTCCTGGTGACATAGTGAAGGTTATGTTGTAGAGGGTAGCATCCTGTATGTGTCCTGGTGACATAGTGAAGGTTATGTTGTAGAGGGTAGCATCCTGTATGTGTCCTGGTGACATAGTGAAGGTTATGTTGTAGAGGGTAGCATCCTGTATATGTCCTGGTGACATAGTGAAGGTTATGTTGTAGAGGGTAGCATCCTGTATGTGTCCTGGTGACATAGTGAAGGTTATGTTGTAGAGGGTAGCATCCTGTATATGTCCTGGTGACATAGTGAAGGTTATGTTGTAGAGGGTAGCATCCTGTATATGTCCTGGTGACATAGTGAAGGTTATGTTGTAAAAATGTGTCCTGGTGACCAAGTTTAAATCCTGTATGTGTCCTGGTGACATAGTTTTTAAGGGTAGCATCCATGCTGAAAAAGGGTGCTCCTGTATGTGTCCTGGTGACATAGTGAAGGTTATGTTGTAGAGGGTAGCATCCTGTATATGTCCCTGACAAAAAATCCAAGTTTAAATCTATATTTTTTAAGTACATGCTGAAAAATGCTCATGACCTCTCTCTCTCTCTCTCTCTCTCTCTCTCTCTCTCTCTCAGGAACATCCCATTCCAAAATCATGTGCATTAATATGGAGTTGGTCCCCCCTTTGATGCTATAACAGCCTCCACTCTTCTGGGGAAGGCTTTCAGTCAAGTTTTTCATCGACTGTGGGGCTATGCACGCTCCACTAGATGTTGGAACATTGCTGCGATGGGGTTGTCGGGGGACAACCTCTGCAAGTTTGCAGACAACACACAGCCTACAAGGAGGAGGTGAGAGCAACGTCAACAAAACTAAGGAGATGATCATGGACTTCAGGTACAGTTGCATCAAAGCTGGGACCGAGAGACTGAAAAACAGCTTCTATCTTAAGGCCACCAGACTGCTAAACAGCAATCACTAACTCAGAGAGACTGCTGCCTACATTGAGACCCAATCACTGGCCACTTTAATGCAACTCTAAATAATGCCACTTTAATAATGTTTACATATCTTACATTACTCATATCACATGTACAGTGTATACTGTATTTTATACCATCTATTGCACCTTGCCTATGCCGCTTGGCCATCACTCTTCAATTGACTTACAAGTACATATTCTCATTCACCCCTTTAGATTTGTGTGTATTAGGTAGTTGTTGGGGAATTGTTAGATTACTTGTTAGATATTACTGCACTGTCGGAACTAAAAGCACAAGCATTTCGCAAACACTCGCATTATCATCTGCTAACCATGTGTACGTGACAAATAAAATTTGATTTTTAAAATTTAGAAACAGGAAAGGGCCATCTAGAATGTCATTGTATGCTGTAGTGTTAAAATGTATCTTCACTGGAACTAAGGGACCTAGCCTGAACCATGACAAACAGCCCCAGACCATTATTCCTCCTCCACCAAAATGTACAGTTGCAATATGCATTCGGGCAGGTAGCGTTCTCCTGGCATTTGCCAAACTCAGATTTGTGAGTCGGACTGCCAGATGGTGAAGCATGATTCATCACTCCAGAGAACGTGTTTCCACTGCTCCAGAGTCCAATGGCAGCGAGCTTTACACCACTCTAGCCGACGCTTGGCATTGCACATGGTGATCTTAGCCATGTGTACGGCTACTCGGCCATGGAAACCCATTTCATGAAGTTCCTGATGAAAAATGATTGTGCTGACGATGCTTCCAGAGGCAGTTTGGAACTCAGTAGTGAGTGTTGCAACCGAAGACAATTTTTACGGGTTACGCACTTCAGCACTTGGCAATCACGTTCTGTGAACTTGTGTGGCCTACCACTTCTTGGCTGAGCCGTTGTTGCTCCTAGACCTTTCCACTTCACAATAACAGCACTTACAGTTGACCGGGGTAACTCTAGCAGGGCAGAAATTTGACGAATTGACTTGTTGGAAAGGTGGCATCCTATGACGATGCCACGTTGAAAGTCACTGAGCTCTTCAGTAAGGCCATTCTACTGCCAATGTTTGTGTATGGAGATTGTATGGCTGTGTGCTCGATTTTATACACCTGTCAGCAATGGGTGTGGCTGGAATTGCCGAATCCACTAATTTGAAGGGGTGTCCACAGACTTTTGTACATATAGTGTATTTCCGTTTTCGCCTCCTCTTTTTGCTTCTGAAGAGCAACAGAGGTTACGTGCCCTGTGTCCGGTGTGAGCTTTATGCACATACATTGAATAGACCCGGGATATCTGACCTTTGTGACTAGCTTTTTGTCTGTTTTGCTAATATCCAGCTTACAGTAGGGTGCTCCTTAAACAACCTCTTTCCCACTGGAGTGTGGAGGCTAGCTCCCTGTCATATAGAAGCATGGGGTAAGGTAGAAAACTGTGTATTAAGCATTTTAGGGGCATAGGAAATAAGAATTTCTAGTGTTGTAAATGAAAAGGCATGGAGAACAGTGTTTGTAGATTAGCTTCACATTCATAAGGACATGGTAAAAACCGCTGAGCTGATGCATACAATAGTTGTGGAGATGATTGATATGCTTTATGAAGGTGTTCATCAAACAGCCCTATGAGGGAAATCTTGAGTCTGCACACATACAGTCGTGGCCAAAAGTTTTGAGAATGACACAAATATTAATTTCCACAAAGTTTGCTACTTCAGTGTCTTTAGATATTTTTGTCAGATGTTACTATGGAATAATGAAGTATAATTACAAGCATTTCATAAGTGTCAAAGGCTTTTATTGACAATTACATGAAGTTGATGCAAAGAGTCAATATTTGCAGTGTTGACCCTTCTTTTTCAAGACCTCTGCAATCCACCCTGGCATTCTGTCAATTAACTTCTGGGCCACATCCTGACTGATGGCAGCCCATTCTGCATAATCAGTGCTTGGAGTTTGTCTGAATTTTGGGGTTTTTGTTTGTCCACCCAATCCTAGTCCAGGATTGACCACAAATTCTCAATGGGATTAAGGTCTGGGGAGTTTCCTGGTCATGGACCCAAAATATCGATATTTTGTTCCCCGAGCCTCTTAGTTATCACTTTTGCCTTATGGCAAGGTGCTCCATCATGCTGTAAAAGGCATTGTTTGTCACCAAACTGTTCCTGGGTGGTTGGGAGAAGTTGCTCTCGGAGGATGTGTTGGTACCGTTCTTTATTCATGGCTGTGTTCTTAGGCAAAATTGTGAGTGAGCCCACTCCCTTACCTGAGAAGCAACCCCACACATGAATAGTCTCAGGATTCTTTACTGTTGGCATGACACAGGACTGATGATAGCGCTCACTTGGTCTTCTCCGGACAAGCTTTTTTTCCGGTTGCACCAAAGAATCGGAAAGGGGATTCATCAGAGAAAAGGACTTTACCCCAGTCCTCAGCAGTCCAATCCCTGTACCTTTTGCAGAATATCAGTCTGTCCCTGATGTTTTTCCTGGAGAGAAGTGGATTCTTTGCTGCCCTTCTTGACACCAGGCTATCCTCCAAAAGTCCTCGCCTCACTGTGCGTGCAGATGCACTCACACCTGCCTGCTGCCTTTCCTGAGCAAGCTCTGTACTGGTGGTGCCCCGATCCCACAGCTGAATCAACTTTAGGAGACGGTCCTGGCGCTTGCTGGACTTTCTTGGGCGCCCTGAAGCCTTCTTCACAACAATTGAACTGCTCTCCTTGAAGTTCTTGATGATCCGATTAATGATTGATTTAGGTGCAATCTTACTGGCAGCAATGTCCTTTTCCCTTTTAGTGCAAAGCAATGGTGACAGCACGTCTTTCCTTGCAGTTAACCATGGTTGACAGTGGAAGAACAATGATTCCAAGCACCACCCTCATTTTGAAGCTTCCAGTCTGTTTTTCGAACTCAATCAGCATGGCAGAGTGATCTCCAGCCTTGTCCTCATCAACGCTCACACCTGTGTTAACAAGAGAATCACTGACATGATGTCAGCTGGTCCTTTTGTGGCAGGGCTGAAATGCAGTGTAAATGTTTTTGGGGGATTCAGTTCATTTGCATGGCAAAGAGGGACTTTGCAATTAATTGCAATTCATCTGATCACTCTTCATAACATTCTGGAGTATATGCAAATTGCCATCATGCAAACTGAGGCAGCAGACTTTGTGAAAATTAATATTTGTCTCATTCTCAAAACTTTTGGCCACGACTGTACATGCATGGAAGAACACACACACACGCTTATTATTAATCAGCCTCATGCTATTGATATACGCTAATGTTGTGAGGCAGAGCATGTTGTGTGCCTGGTTTTGTCTCAGCAGGACTGTTGTGATAACATTTAACATGAGGTTACTGGAAACAAGGGTCATACGATACAATACAGGCCAATGGCAAAGACAGGGCTGGGACTTAGTTTCCAGAATGACCAATTTGAAGACGTGTTAGTCTCAGGATAGGGATGGATTGTGGAGGAGAAACAGTGAAACTGTTACTATAGTAAATACTTCAGTATCACGGACTAACAGCTACATTAGCTATCAGGCTCCCTTAATCACTTCAGAGGCATTTTGTAAGTGAGAGAAGTGATGAAGATGGATGGAAAGTGAGATACAGAGAGAGAGATAGGGAGAAAGAGAGAGACAGACAGACAGAGAGAGAGATAGGGAGAAAGAGAGAGACAGACAGAGAGAGATAGGGAGAAAGAGAGAGACAGACAGAGAGAGAGAGCGCGCGCGCAAGAGAGAGAGCAGATTCTGATACGCCACTAACAAGTGCACTTACCAGGATAAATTCCTCTTTCACTAAGAGCGTTTGTACCTGCTCTCTGATTGTTTTGGGGAACAATAGTAGATGCTTCTGCTGGGAACTTCTCTCTCTTCTTCTCTGGCAGTTTGCCAGCTGCTGTGTGTCTGAAGAACTCCCTGACCAGTGTCTTGAGTTGCCATGGTGATATGACTGCTTCTGTTGAATAGCTCTGAGACATGAAGGTGAGACATAATAATGTTGTTTGAGCAAGAGGGACTGTTCAATAACTCTTTATTACTTATTTTATCCAACTTCTCTCCCTCTTCGATCCATTCACCAGAAAAAAAAATATAAACACTATTGTACAAAAGTCTGGGGTCACTTAGAAATGTCATGAAATGAATGAATAGGAAATATAGTCAAGACGTTGACAAGGTTATACATAATTATTTTTATTTAAATAACAATTGTGTCCTTCAAACTTTGCTTTCGTCAAAGAATCCTCCATTTACAGCAATTACAGCCTTGCAGGCCTTTGGCATTCTAGTTGTCAATTTGTTGAGGTAATCTGAAGAGATTTCACCCCATGCTTCCTGAAGCACCCCCCACAAATTGGATTGGCTTGATGGGCACTTCTTACTTACGCTGCTCCCACAACAGCTCAATATGGTTGAGATCCGGTGACTGTGCTGGCCACTCCATCATAGACAGAATACCAGCTGACTGCTTTTTCCCTAAATAGTTCTTGCATAGTTTGGAACTGTGCTTTGGGTCATTGTCCTGTTGTAGGAGGAAATTGGCTCCAATTAAACGCCATCCACAGGGTATGGCATGGTGTTGCAAAATGGAGTGATAGCCTTCCATCTCCAAGATCCCCTTTACCCTGTACAAATCTCCCACTTGACCACCACCAAAGCACCCCCAGACCATCACCCCCAGACCATCACATTGCCTCCACCACTCCACCACTCCTCCAGCATATTTTCATTTTTTCTGCGGCTCACGAATGTTCTTCTTTGTGATCCGAACACCTCAAACTTAGATTTGTCTGTCCATAACACTTTTTTCCAATCTTCCTCTGTCCAGTGTCTGTGTTCTTTTGCCCGTCTTAATCTTTTATTTTTATTGGCCAGTCTGAGATATGGCTTTTTCTTTGCAACTCTGCCTAGAAGGCCAGCATCCCGGAGTCACCTCTTCACTGTTGATGTTGAGACTGGTGTTTTGTGGGTACTATTTAATGAATCTGCCAGTTGAGGACTTGTGAGGCATCTGTTTCTCAAACTAGACACTCTAATGTACTTGTCCTCCTGCTCAGTTGTGCAACTGATTGGAAAGCTGCTGCGGTCAACCCATCTTCGAAGGGGGAGACACTTTAGACCCAAACTGCTACAGACCGATATCTATCCTACCCTGCCTTTCTAAGGTCTTCAAAAGCTAAGTTAACAAACAGATCACCGACCATTTTGAATCCCACCGTACCTTCTCCGCTAATCAATCTGGTTTCAGAGCTGGTCATGGGTGCACCTCAGCCACGCTCAAGGTAATAAACGATATCATAACTGCCATCGATAAGAGACAATACTGTGCAGCCGTATTCATCGACCTGGCCAAGGCTTTCGACTCTGTCAATCATCACATTCTTATCGGCAGACTCAACAGCCTTGGTTTCTCAAATGACTGCCTCGCCTGGTTCACCAACTACTTCTCTGATAGAGTTCAGTGTGTCAAATTGGAGGGCCTGTTGTCCGGACCTCTAGCAGTCTCTACAGGGTTCAATTCTCAGGCTGATTCTCTTCTCTGTACATGTCAATGATGTCGCTCTTGTTGCTGGTGATTCTCTGACCCACCTCTACACAGACAACACCATTCTGTATACTTCTGGCCCTTCTTTGGACGCTGTGCTAACTAACCTCCAGACAAGCTTCAATGCCATACAATTCTCCTTCCGTGGCCTCCAACTGCTCTTGAATGCAAGTAAAACTAAATGCATGCTCTTCAACCATCGCTGCCCACACCTGCCCGCCCGTCCAGCATCACTACTCTGGATGGTTCTGACCTAGAATATGTGAACAACTACAAATACCTTGGTGTCTGGTTAGACTGTAAACTCTCCTTCCAGATCCACATTAAGCATCACCAATCCAAAATTAAATCTAGAATTGGCTTCCAATTTGCAACAAAGCATCCTTCACTCATGCTGCCAAACCTACCCTCGTTGTAACGGATGTCGTCGGGAGAAAGAAAGGAGGACCAAAGCGCAGCGTGGTACGTGTTCATGATGATGTTTAATTAAAACTCAGAACACTAAACAATAAATGACAACGTGAATTTACAAAACCGAAACAGTACCGTGTGGCCCAAACACTCACACGGAAACAAACACCCACAAACCAAAAGTGAAACCCAGGCTACCTAGGTATGATACTCAATCAGGGACAACAATTGACAGCTGCCTCCGATTGAGAACCATACTAGGCCGAACTCAAAAACCAATATAGAAAAACAAACATAGACTGCCCCAACTCACACCCTGACCATACTAAAACAAAGACAAAAACAAAGGAACTAAGGTCAGAACGTGACACTCGTAAAACTGACTATCCTACTGATCCTTGACTTCGGCGATGTCATTTACAAAATAGACTCCAACACTCTACTCAGGAAATTGGATGCAGTCTATCATAGTGCTATCCATTTTGTCACCAAAGCCCCATATACTACCCACCACTGCAACCTGTACGCTCTCGTTGGCTGGCCCTCGCTTCATACTCATTGCCAAACGCACAGGCTCCAGGTCATCGACAAGTCTTTGCTAGGTAAAGACCCGCCTTATCTCAGTTCACTGGTCACCATAGCAGCACACACCCACAGCACGCGCTCCAGCAGGTATATTTCACTGGTCATCCCCAAAGCCAACTCTTTGGCCGCCTTTTCTTCCAGTTCTCTGCTGCCAATGACTGGAACGAACTGCAAAAATCACTGAAGCTGGAGACTCATATCTCCCTCACTAACTTCAAGCACCAGCTATCAGAGCAGCTCACAGATCATTGCACCTGTACATAGCCCATCTGTAAATAGCCCATCCAACTACCTCATCCCCATACTGTATTTATGTATTTATTTTGCTCCTTTGCACCCCAGTATCTCTACTTGCACATTCATCTTCTGCACATCTATCACTCCAGTGTTTAATTGCTGTATCGTAATTTCCTTGCCACTATGGCCTATTTTATTGCCTTTCCTCCCTTATCTTACCTCATTTGCACACACTGTATATATACTTTTCTACTGTATTATTGACTGTATGTTTGTTTATTCCATGTGTAACTCTGTGTAGTTGTATGTGTCAAACTGCTTTGCTTTACCTTGGCCAGGTCGCAGTTGTAAATGAGAACTTGCTCTCAACTAGCCTACCTGGTTAAATTTGTAAAATACATTTTTTAATAAAAATGCTCCAGATACTCAACTAGTCTAAAGAAGGCCAGTTTTATTGCTTATTTAACCAGAACAGCAGTTTTCAGCTGTGCTAACATAATTGCAAAAAGGTTTTCTAATGATAAATTAGCCTTGGATTAGCTAACACAACGTGCCATTGGAACACAGGAGTGATGGTTGCTGATAACAGGCCTCTGTACGCCATTGTAGATATTCCATAACAAATCTGCCATTTCCAGCTACAATAGTTATTTACAACATAAAAAAATGTTTACACTGTATATCTGATCAAATTTATGTTATTTTAATGGACAGAAAATGTGCTTTTCTTTCAAAAACAAGGACATTTCAAAGTGACCCCAAACTTTTGAACGGTAGTGTATATAGTACCAGTCAAAAGTTCGGACACACCTACTCATTCAAGGGTTTTTCTTTATTTTTTTATATTTTCTACATTGTAGAATAATAGTGAAGACATCAAAACTATGAAATAACACATGGAATCATGTCGTAACCAAAAAAGTGTTAAACAAATCATACTACATTTTATATTTGAGATTCTTCAAAGTAGCCACCCTGAATACTTTCAGAATGCACTGTATGTCAGATAATCAGCACGGTTCATTTATTTATTACATATCAGTATGAGAAATGTATACATTCACTACTGTAAATTGTTCTGGATAAGAGCGTCTGCTAAATGACAAAATTGTCAAATGTAAAAATGTATCAACTGGGTGATGATGGCCGGGAAAGTTTCACTATCTGCTTGTCTTGTGTTATATTCTCGCTCACCAGATGTGTTCTGTCTACATTCTGTATCTTCAAGCAAAGTTATTCACAGGTACATTTTTACAGCGGGGAGTTTGAGTGTGTGTGTGTAGTGTGTGTGTGTGTGTGTGTGTGTGTGTGTGTGTGTGTGTGTGTGTGTGTGTGTGTGTGTGTGTGTGTGTGTGTGTGTGTGTGTGTGTGTGTGTGTGTGTGTGTGTGTGTGTGTGTGTGTGTGTGTGTGTGTGTGTGTGTGTGTGTGTGTGTGTGTGTGTGTGTGTGTGTGTGCGCGCATGCATTTTCTGTCTGTGCACTGTGCAGTAAGCAGGTTGTTTTCAGGTGAAAAACTCTTAGGGGGAGGCTGAAATTGGTTGACAGATGCCTTAATGTCCCATGAAATTGCTCTGGTTCTGTCCTGATAAATGTCTCCCCTTTACCGGGGTAGCTTTTTAAGTCTTAGGGTGTAGAAAGACACACACGGCCAATTTATCTTTCTTTAGTTGGAGAAATTGAATCTGTTCTAGTTCAATGGGCAGAAAAAACACTGGTTACTCTCTGAAACACACTCCCACCAGAGGAGGCTGGTGGGAGGAGCTATAGGAGGATGGCCTCATTGTAATGTCTGGAACGATTTAAATGGAACGGTATGGAACACATCAAACACATGGAAACCACGTTTCACTCCGTTCCATTTATACCATTCCAGCCATTACAATGAGCCTGTCCTCCTATAGCTGCTCCCACCAGCCTCCTCTGACTCACACTGTTAAATTAAATGGACCTCACACATCATTATTACATTCAGCTTAATAGATTTTAATTAGCACAAACTGATGCAATGTTAAGCCTCCTGCTTCAGGCTGTGAGTCTGCAGATGGGAATACATGAGCCGTGGGATGGTGTTGTATTGTGTCATTATGTTACCATCTAGTAAATGTCCCATGTATATTCAAACACAGGACCTATTTTTCAGGCCTCGAGGTCAAAGCTTGTGATTCCCAGATCTGAAAGCGGTGAGCTAGGCTTTAGCTGTTGAAAGTCTGCTTAGATTAAAACTGGCATCAGGGAAAAGACTAAATCAGTGCAGATGTACAGTAGGATCTTAATTTGACCTATATTGTCACAGCAAAATAATCCTGCAGCAACAGGATTTGAACGTTTAGTCCATAATGTTGCTTGATCCGGGGTTAGGTTATTAGCTGGTCAAAATGAGGCTACATGAAAAGTGGAATACTGTTAATATAACCATGTGTTGATGAGGGTTTTCAGTGAATTTATGTCAGTCACAAAGCTCATCTGCATTGCCTGCAGTGCACAAAAACTCTCAGCAACAAAAGAGTAATCAAATTAAGATCCTATGTATTTATGTCTGATAAATAAGAGATGAACCAGTCCAGTTCTATGATTAGGGTTTATACTGTACATGGTCAAATCTGTTTTTGTGTAAAGGCAAATCGCCTGTGAAGCTTTGTCATAGGGAGAGTCCCTAGTGACACATTAGAACAGAGAATAAAGTTTTTTTTACACCATACAGGAAATCATGATTGGAACCTAGACTGCTTCATTTACATCTCAGCATACGTTGCCACAAAAATAACAGGAAATAACTGGTTTTGTGTCTGGTATGGACTCTGACATGGCACACACACAGCTGGTAAGAGGGTTACGCTCCAATGGCCTTTCATAGCATCTGCCATTTTCATCTGCTGTGTTCGGAGAATGAGAAACATCCAGTCCACACTGCAACTCTGCAGCCCAGTACACTGCTCAGTGTGTAATAATACTGCTTGGCATGGCATGGGGAGATATTTCACAGCAGGATTAAGGCTGTGTGAAAATGTGTGTTCTTTGACCCTACTTAAAGCAGTTCTATATTGAGTTGCTGGCAATGACAGCAGCTATGTTGGACCTAGTCTTTTGTGTTGATGAGAGCAGGTTTGTGGCCTTGATGAATGAAGCCATTAGGACCAGCCTTGGGGATCCTGGTAGAGGCCAAACTAACACACTGTATGGTACGGTTCCACTGCCCCCTTGGTGGACTGTACACAGTGAAACTGGGTTAGGGACTCTGTCCAACTGGTACCATTTTCTAATGTACACTCACAAGCATGTGTGCACACACTCATTTTATAAGCCAGTCAGCTGGTTCCTACAGGGAGCAGGAGGGAAAGGATCAGTATAGATGTAGGATCTTAATTTGAGCCAGTGTCCTACAGCAGGAATTAAATCCTGCAGCAACAGGAAATGTTAATTATTATGACATTTTTGTATGAGTTGATACATTTTTTGTTGGGGAAAATCAAGTCTGAAATTTAAAAGTGAAAATTACAGACTTCAGAAGACTTTTTTAAACCTCAAATACACTATATGTCCTGCATTGCGGGAAAGTTATCCTGCAACAAGGTGATCAAATTAGACCCTACATCTATATGAAAAAGTAGCATCCCTAATACTCCAAAACAATTATGCAATTATGAATAATTATGGAAACAGCTTTGCTGGCCTACTTCCAAAGCCCCAGCCTCTAGATCCTTGAAATGGCCTTTTTTGCCTGGGGAGATAGACAGCTCGAAATCTGGCTTTACAAAAACTACCAACTCATAAATGAAAAAAAGTGTGAAATGTGAGATGTCTTTTGAAGGCAGAGATGACAAAAATGTATCTCAACATGGTCTCTCTCTGGCAGCAGAGTAGGCACAATGCACCCAATTCTCTGTTCTTACTCTAAACTATGAATCAGAAGGTAACCATCAGCATTTTTAGGGACAATCTCGCTGCACCACAGTTCACAGCTTGGGAGAGTACCCGTAATACATCACTTTGGCAGCTCAAAGTGCTTTAAAAAGACAGGGTTCACAACAGTGTTCATTTCGTTATATCTGTGACTAAAATCTGACTAGTAAATGGACTGGACAAGAGTTTTCCAAGGAGATTATAACGTTCTCCAATCTGGCGGCAACACATCTATAGCTAAATTTCTATCCAATTTGCGACAGATTTTCATGCGAATATTCTCATGATTTTCCCATGATTTTGCAATGTTAATCATGGTGTAGCTGCGACTAAATAACCCTTAATTGTCCTCCAATATTCCACCCGCTAAAACCTCCCCTCATCCCAAATTGTGTTGTCGTCCCAGTGATTGGCTGACTATCCCTGTACACATAGATGCTAGGGCCTTTAAGAGATAGGGGCCCATCCTTTAAAAAAGCACATGGTGCCACCTACAGTACAGAACCAGATCTGCAGCCAACATAATTTTGAAAGCCCTTGTCTGTGCATTTGGATAACAAAATTATATATATATAAAACAAATCTTGCATATCGTAATTTATTTCCACAATTGACGAATAATATGCTACCCATAACAACAGCCTGTAGTAGGAAGTCTACATTTTTGTCAACAGGTGTGGGATGCATACACTCACTCACCCCACCCGTCCCAAACAAACACCTCTGTCTTTCTCTCCCCTTCCACTCATAGATCGACCTACACACCCACACACTCATGCACACACACACAACCACAAGCTCAAATGTTCCCTCCCCGAGCCCAACTCAAGAGAAGACGATGTGTGAATGCGTATACAGTTTGGTTGTTTAAGAAGGCATGCCAAATTAAGAAGGAATGGGAAGAATATGTTAACCAATGTCTAGTCCTAGCTGATGGAAACCTAGTTTGGAAACCCCCTTCCCCCCAACACCCACACATGCTGTTCCATTGTTGTGACCCATCTGTGACCCAAGCAACACTGTGCAGTCAGACCATTTTATTATTCTGTGCCGCCAGGACCACATTAATATACCCCCTCTCTGATTGTCTGCGTGTGACTCCCTCCCCATGGGTTACAGCAGCCAGTGTTGCCAGCACTGCCACTACCTGGGTGGGGTACTCCACCGGAATTCCTACCGGCAAGGTACGAGGTCTTCAAGGTTCTCATTAGTAGCTTAGGCCTTTGGACCTACCCTGCAGGTCAGGCTCTTGAGGGGGCAGTGCTGCTTTAGTGGGTCTCTGATCGCGTTCACTTTTCTGTCATGGCTAGGCCTATAAAGTAGGCCTATAAAACAGATAAGGACTTCTCCTTAGTGGATGGGTCGCTCAAGTTGGTGTCTAGGATGTAGGGTTGGCACCGTTCCATCATGATAGGACAAAATAAAAAAATAAAAAACATTTTTTTTTACTGTAAAATGTATATCCCACATCTTTGCAAGAGCGAAGACTCGCTCTTTTCACAACTCCTTGCTCGCAGACACATATGGGCTCTGGCATTTGCAACCATTTTCCTTACTCACTCACTTAACTCATCACACTTTCCCATCACACAAAACACAGACACCCCAAATTCCTACACACTCGCACTCCCCTCACATATACACCCGTACATACCCACATACTGTGCCTTTTATGTCCTCTGTCATGTTTTTATTTCTACTTTGTTGATTCCTGCCTACTTTTGGCTTTGGGTACTTTTGTGTTCCAGTTCCTTTATTTGCAAATAAATTCATTAAAAATCCTACAATGTGATTTTTTGGATTTTTTTTCCCTCATTTTGTCTGTCATAGTTGAAGTGTACCTATGATGAAAATTACAGGCCTCTCTCATCTTTTTAAGTGGGAGAACTTGCACAATTGGTGGCTGACTAAATACTTTTTTGCCCCACTGTATGTGTTCGAGTTTAATTTGGTCGACAGTGTCGCCTGGGATCTGCAGTGATTTAACCATGAATTCTTTAACTGCTCTCTCTGGGTCTTTCACCTTCATCCTCTTTAATTCCGGTAAGCACCAGATTTTCGCGCATTGATCTAGTCTGTATATCATGTAGGGAGTCTTTCAACAACTTGTTCTCTCTTTTAAGTTCATTAACGTCAGCTTCTATAACATTGACTGTACCCTGTTTCTTTTTTTCCAGTGTCGCTGCTTTCTCATCACTCATTTCAAGGCTCGCCTTCATCTCATGTACATATTTACGGACTAACTCAAGTACGCCTAATTGATCATTTATAGATTTTACCAGTTCGGTTTCCACGCTTACTGTACAGGGTGGTGAAAATAGGTCATCCGTGTCAGTCAAAGAGTCTCTTATTAAACATTATTTAGTGGTTGGTTCTCCATTGTTTTTTTCTTGTTTTCCGTGTTTACCTGTCACGACCTGTTTGGGCTGCTTTCGGCGATCGATGTCACCGGCTTTCTAGACATCACCGCTCCATTTCTCATATGTCCATTTGTTTTGTCTTGTTCCATACACACCTGGTTTTCATTCCCCAATCAATCTACATGTATTTAGTCCTCTGTTCCCCATCATGTCTTTGAGTATAATTGTTTATTGTTACGTGATTCTTTTGTCAGGCGCTGCACTTTTGTTATTAGACCGTGTTTTTGGCACTAGTATGTTTTATGTGCTGTCGTTGTTGACCGGTATTCAAGTGCGCCTGTTTATTATACTTCGCTCTCCTGCACTTGACTTCGCCTCCCATATACACGCCTAACATTACCTTCCACTGTGTTTTTGTTTTCACTGCGTTGGTAATGTTTGTCTATAAAATTCTCTAGCCTTACAAGTTGTTTTGAGTTATTATCCAGTTATGATGTTGTTGCCCACGAGTGAGCACATCACTGTAAAAGTACTATTATTTGGTCAGCTTTAGGGACATACATTTCCAATCCATTGATCATTTAGGAAAGGGACAATTTTAGTTAGCTAGCTAGACACCGGAGGACAACACGAGACAATTCAATTTTTTTCTGTCACTGAATTTTAGCTTGATATGATGTGATTGGTGTGAAGCCAAATCCAAACTGGCTTCTCTTGACATTTTTTTTTGGTGCGCCAGTACCATTCAAAGTGGAGCTTGCTCAGTTTAGCTCAACTGTGATTGTCTATTATTTAATACATGTTATATCAAGGGAGGCCAAATGCTCTCCGCATTCAATGCTACAGGTGGCTAAAAAAGCATACTCTTTTTGATCAGACAGCATCAGATAGATGGGTCACACATACAGAGACAAAGGGGCGTTGTTTCGCTCACCCGGATGCTATTTCCGTTGAGAAACATTCAGCCTCTTGCGAATTTAAGGAAAACTATGAAACACAGAGAGACGATAAATAACTTATTTTAAAGTCCAGACTTCGAATCCTAGCTAGCGTACTCTCTTACTGGCTCGAGCTGCAGCTTTTGCCGGAGAGAGAATCAACACACACATTCCTCACTAATCTCACGAGAGTTGGCCAGTCTGTTTTCAGGACCTCTCCTCACACCTAGTTTTATACTGTGTCAGTTGAGTCTGGATCCTCACATCCATACCTTTTGGGGATTAGGAGTGGAATTTCCTGAGTATATTCTGATATCCATAGAATATATTATTATTTAATTCACATATTGCCCTGAGAACAGAACTACTTTATACTTACACCTGGTATTAAAGTATTGTATTAATTGGGTGTTAAACAAATGATCTGTTCTGTAAGACATATCTGTATTTCTGCTTCTGTCTAGACAGGGAGAAGATTGTCAATGCCATACTACTGCGATAAATGCAGTAGGTTGCATCTTGCCTGTGCCGCTCTGTCATTGCTCAGCCATATATTTATATGGATATACTTATTCCATTCCTTTACTTAGATTTGTGTGTATTAGGTAGCTGTTGTGGAGTTAGATTACATGTTAGATATTGCTGCACTGTCGGAACTAGAAGCACAAGCATTTCGCTACACTCGCAATAACATCTGCTAACCATGTGTATGTGACCAATAAAATTTGATTTGATTTCTATGAGCTCGGGACTTTGCTAGTCCAGATGTCATTTCCCTTGTAGTCTCGAGGAAATTATGCTACGCGCTGAGAAAATTTATAGGGGGTGGGTGGACGTAAATCACACTGTGAGTGCATAGGGTAGCATGCTACAACTGCAAGTTAAAAAAATATAAAAATACTGTTAGATTAATATATGACTACTAGCAGTGGGTATTATTGTTAGCAATCTAGCTAATATGTTTTGAGTTTTCTTTTCCTCATGTGTCACGCCTTGGTCTTAGTATTTTGTGTTTTCTTTAATTATTCGTTCAGGCCAGGGTGTGACATGGGTTTATTGTGTTGTCGTATTGGGGTTTTTGTAGGCATTGGGATTGTGGCTGATTAGGGGTGTGTCTAGCATAGGCTTGGCTGCCTGAGGCGGTTCTCAATCAGAGTCAGGAGATTCTCGTTGTCTCTGATTGGGAAACATATTTAGGTAGCCTGGTTTTCACTGTGTATTTTGTGGGTGATTGTTCCTGTCTTTGTGTTTGCACAAGATAGGGCTGTTTCGGTTTTCACTTTTCATTATTTTGTAGTTTCCGCTTGTATTGTTTTTTCCTTCATTAAAATTATATCATGAATCATCATCACGCTGCATTTTGGTCCGATCCTTGTTCTACCACTTCATCAGAGGAGGAGATAGAAGAACGCCGTTACAGAATCACCCACCACACCCGGACCGAGCGGCGTGGTAACAGGCAGGAGCAGCGAAAGGAGGAATGGACATGGGAGGACGTTATGGACAGCTGGAGTATAGAGTATACGACTTGGGAGGAAATAGACAGGTGGGCGGTCGACCCAGAGAGAGTGCCGGAGCCCGCCTGGGATTCGCTGGAGCAGTGCGAAGAGGGCTATAGGAGAATGGAGTCGAAGAGAAAGACACGGCGGTGCAGAAAGAAACCCGAAAGTCAGCCCCAACAATTTATTGTGGGGGGGGGGCTCAGGGAGAGAGTGGCAGAGTCAGGAGTCAGACCTGAGCCAACTCTCCCTGTTAATCGTGAGGAACATCGGTCAAAGGACTTCTGGACTTGGGAAGAGATATTGGACGGAAAAGGACCATGGGCACAGCCTGGTGAATATCAACGCCCCAAAGAAGAACTGGAGGCGGCGAGAGCGGAGAGGCGCTGGTATGAAGAGGCAGCACGGCGACGCGGATGGAAGCCTGAGAGCCACCCCCAAAATGTATTGGGGGGGGCTCACAGGGAGTATGGCGATGCCAGGTAGGAGACCTGCGCAAACTCCCTGTGCTTACCGGGGGCTAGAGAGACCGGGCAGGCACCGTGTTATGCTATGGAGCGCATGGTGTCTCCAGTGCGGGTGCATAGCCCGGTGCGGTACATACCAGCTCTTCGTATTGGCCGGGCTAGAGTGGGCATCGAGCCAGGTAAAGTTGGGCAGGCTTGGTGCTCAAGAGCTCCAGTGCGCCTGCACGGTCCGGTCTATCCAGAGCCACCTCCACACACCAGTCCTCCGGTAGCAGCTCCCCGCACCAGGCTTCCTGTGCATGTCCTCGATCCAGTACCACCAGTTCCAGGACCACGCACCAGGCCTTCAGTGCGCCTCGCCTGTTCAGCACAGCCAGAGCCTTCCTTCCCTCTAGCGCTGCCGGAGCCTCCCGCCTGTTCAGCACAGCCAGAGCCATCCTTCTCTCTAGCGCTGTCGGAGCCTCCCGCCTGTTCAGCGCAGCCAGCATTTTCCTCCTCTCCTGCGCTGTCGGAGTCTCCCGCCTGTTCAGCGCTTCCAGAGCCTTCCTCCTCTACAGCGCTGCCGGAGCCTCCTGCCTGTTCAACGCAGCCAGAGCTGCCAGTCTGCATGGAGCAGCCAGAGATGCCAGTCTGCATGGAGCGGCCAGAGCTGTCAGTCTGCATGGAGCGGCCAGAGCTGTCAGTCTGCATGGAGCGGCCAGAGCTGCCAGTCTGCATAGAGCTGCCAGTCTGCATAGAGCAGCCAGAGCTGCCAGTCTGCATGGAGCTGCCAGTCTGCATAGAGCAGCCAGAGCTGCCAGTCTGCATGGAGCAGCCAGAGCTGTCAGTCTACATGGAGCAGCCAGAGCTGTCAGCCTGCATGGAGCAGCCAGAGCTGTCAGCCTGCATGGAGCAGCCTGAGCTGTCAGTCTGCATGGAGCAGCCTGAGCTGTCAGTCTGCATGGAGCAGCCTGAGCTGTCAGTCTGCATGGAGCAGCCTGAGCTGTCAGTCTGCATGGAGCAGCCTGAGCTGCCAGTTTGCATGGAGCAGCCAGAGCTGTCAGTCTGCACAAAGCTACCAGTCTGCATGGAGCAGCCAGAGCTGTCAGTCTGCATGGAGCAGCCAGAGATGCCAGTCTGCATGGAGAAGCCAGAGCTGTCAATCTGCATGGAGCAGCCAGAGTTGCCAATCTACATGGAGCAGCCAGAGCTGTCAGTCTGCATGGAGCAGCAAGAGCAGCTAGATCCGCCAGTCAACCAGACTCTTCCAGATCTGCCAGTCAACCAGACTCTTCCAGATCTGCCAGTCAACCAGACTCTTCCAGATCCGCCAGCCAGCCAGGATCTGCCGGAGCCAACTACCTGCCTGAGCTTCATCTCAGTACTGGGCTTCCTCTCAGTACTGGGCTTCCCTCAGTACTGGGCTTCCCTCAGTCCCGGGCTTCCCTCAGTCCCGGGCTTCCCTCAGTCCCGGGCTGCCCCTCAGTCCCGAGCTTCCCTCAGTCCCGAGCTTCCCCTCAGTCCCGAGCTGCCTCAGTCCCGAGCTGCCCCTCAGTCCAGTGGGGTTCTGGGTGAGGACTACGAGGTCATGGTCGGCGGCGAGGGTGGACTATCCCAGGATGCAAGGGGGAGGAACTAAGACATTTATGGAGTGGGGTCCACGTCCCGAGCCGGAGCCGCCACCATGGACAGACGCCCACCCGGACCCTCCCTATGGTTTTGAGGTGCGTCCGGGAGTCCGCACCTGGGGGGTTCTGTCACGCCTTGGTCTTAGTATTTTGTGTTTTCTTTAATTATTCATTCAGGCCAGGGTGTGACATGGGTTTATTGTGTTGTCGTATTGGGGTTTTTGTAGGCATTGGGATTGTGGCTGATTAGGGGTGTGTCTAGCATAGGCTTGGCTGCCTGAGGCGGTTCTCAATCAGAGTCAGGTGATTCTCGTTGTCTCTGATTGGGAACCATATTTAGGTAGCCTGGTTTTCACTGTGTATTTTGTGGGTGATTGTTCCTGTCTTTGTGTTTGCACCAGATAGGGCTGTTTCAGTTTTCACTTTTCATTATTTTGTAGTTTCCGCTTGTATTGTTTTTTCCTTCATTAAAATTATATCATGAATCATCATCACGCTGCATTTTGGTCCAATCCTTGTTCTACCTCTTCATCAGAGGAGGAGATAGAAGAACGCCGTTACATCATGTGGTGAATTAGCCCCCAAAAGAATGTACCTAGAGAGATTAGTGCAAATTCATCTCAATTGAACAACAAAATGTAAAACATGGAGCCATATTTTAACAGTAAAATATATCAACAATACCCTATTGTCGACCCACAATTAATGGCATATCAAAATATCTTGAATCATGCATTCCTGCTTGGACATGTTTGATGCAACAGCTTATTTATTTACATCTCAGTAGTCTATTAGTAGTCTATTATACAGAATGACTTTTTAAGGTGATTACTACTTTTTTCCAGTAAAAATATTTGTGCGACCAAATCATGGTCTGGTGTCACCAACTGAAAACGTTGTTGGGGAAAATGTTAGCCTGGAGCCCTGTCAAGGGGCTGCTGAGTAATGTGTTCTTCTGCCAACTTGGCTGTTGGAAAGATAATCAAATATTTTGGTCTGACTTGGCATTGCTTGCAGTTTGGGGTTTTAGGCTGGGTTTCTGTATAGCCCTTTGTGACATTGGCTGATGTAAAAAGGGCTTTCTACATACATTTGATTGATTGATTGATGTTTGTTTGTGCATATGGAAGACAGTGATTTATGTTTACTATAGGTTAACGAGGCAATACAAATGTGATGTGACTTCCACATTTTAGGGCATTTAGGTTGACTAAAATGTTCCACTGTTATTGTCATTTTGACAATAACTAGACTAAATCATTATTCAATTGACAAAAATGTGACTTAATTCAATTTGAGTCCAAAATACTAAGATTAGACTACATTTTTTTTAAAGTGCCAAACTAAACATTAGTTCACACAATCTATCTATAGCTGTCCCTCTCTATCACCACACACATGTACGCACACACCCTCTGCTTTCTGACTGAAACCACATTCCCCTCATCTCAGTCTGTGTGGTAGTTCCAGACACCTTCACTTGTCTTCTGGTATGAAAGCAGAAGCGCGTACACAAGATGAGTCCTGGAGACTAACAGTCACACTATACAAACAGTCACGTACAGTATTGTACTAGAATGAATAAAGACCATGCAGAAAGCACATGGACAAAACTCACAATATCAGGGATGCTATTTATATCATTCTGCTCAGTGATGTTGTTCATATCATTCTGCTCAGTGATGTCGTTCATATCATTCTACTCAGTGATGTTGTTCATATCTTTCTGCTCAGTGATGTTGTTCATATCATTCTGCTCAGTGATGTTGTTCATATCATTCTTCTCAGTGATGTTGTTCATATCTTTCTGCTCAGTGATGTTGTTCATATCTTTCTGCTCAGTGATGTTGTTCATAACATTCTGCTCAGTGATGTTGTTCATAACATTCTGCTCAGTGATGTCATTCATAACATTCTGCTCAGTGATGTCGTTCATAACATTCTGCTCAGTGATGTCATTCATAACATTCTGCTCAGTGATGTCGTTCATAACATTCTGCTCAGTGATGTCGTTCATAACATTCTGCTCAGTGATGTCGTTCATAACATTCTGCTCAGTGATGTCGTTCATAACACTCTGCTCAGTGATGTCATTCATAACATTCTGCTCAGTGATGTCATTTATATCATTCTGCTCAGTGATGTCATTCATAACATTCTGCTCAGTGATGTCACTTATATCATTCTGCTCAGTGATGTCGTTCATAACATTCTGCTCAGTGATGTCGTTCATAACATTCTGCTCAGTGATGTCATTCATAACATTCTGGTCAGTGATGTCATTCATGACATTCTGCTCTCTAGTACACTCTCAGGGACACACACACTGAGGCAGAGATAAACTCAGAGAAATTATTGTCTCTCTTTCATTCTATCTTTGTGGTTTCAGAACAAAGTTGTTAATCCTTCGGCATCCTAGCCAACGATAAGGTCAAATATCTGCTGGCATTTTATATCTGATGAATGTTTGATGTATGATATCACTGATAGGAGAGACTGTTAATCCAGTCAATGCAGCATCTTACTTCAGTTATCATCCCAGGCCTTGGACAGCCCAAGAGGATTGGACCATCACTTTACGCTCACGATAAACATCTTAAATCCAGAGACATTAGAAGTCACTTACATCAAGGATGCATTGTTTGCTTGTAAGTATTCAGTACTTCTCTTCATCTATTAGTGTGTTATAGTGTGTTCATCTATAAAACGTTATACATGTGCTTTTCTTTTAACTCATTTCTGTTTTCTATTCATGTACTGTTCTAATAACCAATTTCTGTGTTCATGCAAGTGACTGACTGAACGAATCTTCACTTATCAGCATCTGCAATTTGGCAGTAGCACCAGACCGTGTTTTGAGAACGATAGATATCTCAGTTTCAAGGTCTCAACTTAGAGAGGAGAAGCCTCGTGAGGTATTGGTCTGTCACATGCTATAAACCAGTACTGGTCGGTCACATGAATGAAACAAAACAGTAATGATGAATGAATTATGCTAAATCATGCAAATATAACTTGTCTGTGTATAGCAGTATTTAAGACAACTGCTGGGACTGCCCGAGCAGAGCTCCTGACAGACGTTCACTATGGTGCATTAAGTTGGTTGGAACCTCTCCAGCGTGCTGACAATAAACTGATTCATTTAAGATTGACTTTGAGTGTCCCTGTGTAAGAATTTCCACAACAATATACCTACTTGGCAAACATTGCATGAGATCCAATATTCATACCGGATTAAACACTGTCATTAAGTTGGGGAAAAGAAATAGCAGAAGAAAGAAACCCATTTACACAGCCAAGGTCTTCAACAACTCAAAGTATGTCTGTGTGGGAGACAGGAGAATGAAATAAATATAGACAGAGATGAGAGAGAATTGAGGGAGAATTGAGAGAGAATTGTGAACACAAAATGACACTCAAAGGATCATGTTGGACAGTATGACATTGAGTGAGCCATATGTATCTTTATTGATGATGTTTTGACTACTTATCCATTGTGCACAACCCAGGGTTAAAACACGCAATACTGAGTCTGCTCACTTTACAGTACGACAAAGAGGAGAGGAGAGAGGGGCTGGGGTTTTCAGAGCACGGTATATAAATATCAGTAAGTTTATACATGCACATAGAGATGACTAAACAATCTTCTGGTTCTTTACAAGCTGGTGCCAGGGGGTTGGGGGTAGAGGGGGGGCAAGGCAGAATGCACAATCGTACAGTACTTGTATCGTTGCTAAGGTTTCTATCACATGACCAGATGGGGGCGAAGCAGGTAAGAGGGAGAAACAGGAAGTGGTAGTATATTCTCCTGGCCAAGGGGGCAGAGTTTATAGTGAGAGGAGGGAGGGAAAGAGCCCATCCAGGAGATAGGGGGAGGAGTTGTGGGATGATAGTAAGTTGAGGGTGGGAGTGTTTGGGGGATGGCTGTGAGGAGTTGGGGGGCTGATAGTGGGGTGAGGGTGGGAGTGTTTGGGGGAGGGCTGTGAGGAGTTGGGGGCTGATAGTGGGGTGAGGGTGGGAGTGTTTGGGGGAGGGCTGTGAGGAGTTGGGGGGCTGATAGAGGGAGCATCAGGTGGCCAGCCACAAGCATTCGTTCACGTCTCTTAAGTTAAATGGATCTCTTTATACTAATGACACAATTTGGTATACATACTGTACAACCACCACTGAGCTGGCACTGGGACCACAGGGGTGGGGAAAGGTGGCGTCTGTGTCTGGGGTTCAATACGCTAACATTTAATAGTGAAATAAAACACAGGAGGAACACACAGACAGGTAGACAGACAGACAGACAGACAGACCAACAGGGGTTAATGCTTCACAACATAGTCACACAATGTACAACAAACTTCATTGTTTTATAAAATCATACAGGGTTCATCTTATAAATGCCTTCGGCTATAATACAAAACATATTAAATCAAAGAGTCTTCTGTTCTTCTTGAACTGCAGAGAACACTGAGAGAAATACAACGTAACCATGCATACAATGGTGTCGAACTGGTGGCACAAGTGTGTGTGTGCATGTGTATGTGTGTGTGCATGTGTATGTGTGTGTAAGCGAGAGAGATTGAGAGAGCCAGGGAGCCAGGGAAAGAGCGAGTCTGTGTGTGAATGTGTGTGTGTGTGTGTGTGTCTGGTGGAGGCAAGGGCAGGAGAGGAGACGATTCTTCCCTCTCTTCAAAGAAAACAAAACAAAATAAAAAAGTGCCAAGGTAAAGTGAATTCAAGTAATGTGTGCTCTGTCCACAGGAGAGGGGGCGAGAGGTGGGAAGGAGGGGGAGGGTCCTGTGGCCTCAACGGAGCCTCCCTATTGGCTCTTCCTGTGCTCCGTCAGGCTGACGGGCGTGACTGTGGTTGTTTCCCCGCGGGCGGCTCTAGAGAGAAGCTCCACCCACTGGTCCTGGACTTCTGCATCCTGGGCGCTGAACAGCAGAGCCTGCTGGGAGTTACTCAGCCGGAACGCGTGTTTGAGCTCTGACTTCTCTATTGCCGATGGCGCTGCCATGTTCACCTCAAACCCCGGGAGGGGTATGGCCCGTACCCCACGAGAGTCCTGAAGAGACACAACAAACAGGCCAATCAGAATCAAGAGGAAGCATAACAGTCCATTGTTTCTCTCATTTAATGCAGGGGGCTAGATTGTATTTCATAAGGCACGTGCATAATCGCTCTCCTCTCCCCCTCCTCATTCCCCAGTTTCTATCTAATCATTAAATGCTAACAATCATTCATCCTAATCTTCTGCCAGGGGATGTCAGCTTTCTGCCTGCCTGGGATTGTTGCAGAGATGGGATTTTGGTCACTAAAATGGAATGGGGAGAGCTGGCTACAGTGACTGGTTTTTAGCCCTGGAGATGCCTGCACACTGCACCTATCCTATAAAGGACCCTGGTGAAGCACCCTCAGGAGATGGGAGAAGTAGGTAAAGGTTTCCCCAAGCAACAGACACAAGGTCAGTTCTTTGGTTCAAATTCAACCTTGCGTACAGACAGTAGGAACATGCTGTACATTACAGGGCGTGAAAAGATTGTTGATAGCTAATTTACTGAGGAAAAATTAACTTACTATGAAGTGGTTGTCCCACCTAGCTATCATAAGATGAGTACACTAAGGAAGTCGCTCTGGATAAGAGCGTCTGCTAAATGACTCAAATGTTAATGTAAGGTAAAGCACACATACAGACAGGTCTATACATGTGACCTGGGCATGGAGAAGGGATGTAGACAAGACAGCGGTACATAGACACAGACAGACAGACAGACAGACAGACAGACAGACAGACAGACAGACAGACAGACAGACAGACAGACAGACAGACAGACAGACAGACAGACAGACAGACAGACAGACAGACAGACAGACAGACAGACAGACAGACAGACAGACAGACAGACAGACAGACAGACAGACAGACAGACAGACAGACAGACAGACAGACAGACAGACAGACAGACAGACAGACAGACAGACAGACAGACAGACAGACAGACAGACAGACAGACAGACAGACAGACAGACAGACAGACAGACAGACAGACAGACAGACAGACAGACAGACAGACAGACAGACAGACAGACAGACAGACAGACAGACAGACAGACAGACAGACAGACAGACAGACAGACAGACAGACAGACAGACAGACAGACAGACAGACAGACAGACAGACAGACAGACAGACAGACAGACAGACAGACAGACAGACAGACAGACAGACAGACAGACAGACAGACAGACAGACAGACAGACAGACAGACAGACAGACAGACAGACAGACAGACAGACAGACAGACAGACAGACAGACAGACAGACAGACAGACAGACAGACAGACAGACAGACAGACAGACAGACAGACAGACAGACAGACAGACAGACAGACAGACAGACAGACAGACAGACAGACAGACAGACAGACAGACAGACAGACAGACAGACAGACAGACAGACAGACAGACAGACAGACAGACAGACAGACAGACAGACAGACAGACAGACAGACAGACAGACAGACAGACAGACAGACAGACAGACAGACAGACAGACAGACAGACAGACAGACAGACAGACAGACAGACAGACAGACAGACAGACAGACAGACAGACAGACAGACAGACAGACAGACAGACAGACAGACAGACAGACAGACAGACAGACAGACAGACAGACAGACAGACAGACAGACAGACAGACAGACAGACAGACAGACAGACAGACAGACAGACAGACAGACAGACAGACAGACAGACAGACAGACAGACAGACAGACAGACAGACAGACAGACAGACAGACAGACAGACAGACAGACAGACAGACAGACGAAAAATACCCCCAGGAGAGACCCTCAGGTGTGACCCTCAGGAGAGGCCCTCAGGAGAGGCCCTCAGGTGTGACCCTCAGGAGAGGCCCTCAGGTGTGACCCTCAGGTGTGACCCTCAGGAGAGAGACCCTCAGGTGTGACCCTCAGGAGAGAGACCCTCAAGAGAAAGACCGTCAAAAGACAGGCCCTCAAGAGAGACCCTCAGGAGAGAGACCCTCAGGAGAGAGACCCTCAGGAGAGACCCTCAGGAGAGACCCTCAGGACAGAGACCCTCAGGACAGAGACCCTCAGGAGAGAGACCCTCAGGTGTGTGTGAGGTTAACCCTTACCTGTCCGCTGGTCTGCAGGTACAGCACTAGAGGTTCAGTCTTGGTGACGGCCACCCAGGTCTTTGTCCAGCTCTTGCCCTTCTCTTGCACCTGCAGCTGGCCACACTGCAGACAGTTGTCCCCCAATAGAGACGGAGACACCTGCTTCTGGAGGGACAGAAACACACACAGGAGGCAGAGTTAAAGGCACAATCCCAATGTTGATCCACTGCAGTGGGAGCCAGTACTCACATAATATTCAGATAAATACACTATATTTTTAACCCATTAAAAAAACAATGTTTGGAACGGGAGCTCACTTTCATTATTTGCTCTACACCTAATTCAAAGTGATGATCAGTGGTGCTGGAGCCCCACTGTTACTGATGTGGTGCTGGAGCCCCGCTGTTACTGATGTGTTGCTGGAGCCCCACTGTTACTGATGTGGTGCTGGAGCCCCACTGTTACTGATGTGGTGCTGGAGCCCCACTGTTACTGATGTGGTGCTGGAGCCCCACTGTTACTGATGTGGTGCTGGAGCCCCGCTGTTACTGATGTGTTGCTGGAGCCCCACTGTTACTGATGTGGTGCTGGAGCCCCACTGTTACTGATGTGGTGCTGGAGCCCCACTGTTACTGATGTGGTGCTGGAGCCCCACTGTTACTGATGTGGTGCTGGAGCCCCACTGTTACTGATGTGGTGCTGGAGCCCCGCTGTTACTGATGTGGTGCTGGAGCCCCGCTGTTACTGATGTGGTGCTGGAGCCCCACTGTTACTGATGTGGTGCTGGAGCCCCACTGTTACTGATGTGGTGCTGGACTATGGACTGCAGACTATGGCCTGTGTGTACCACTTTTTGTCTCTATAGTGCGTGTGTGTGAGATTGAAAGAGGTGCACCGCGCTCTTTGGGGCTGTCTGGGCAGGGCTCTGTCTTCTCTGCCATGCTGGGGTGACTAACAGGATTGTTCTGCTCTCTCCAGAGGCTGGCACTGAAACAATATGCCCACTGCCAACCTCTATACTCCCCCCCCCCCTCAGACCTACTCTGGTGAGCCTTACACACCACATCTCCCTCCTGTCCATGTTAGCTGCTCAGCAACACTGTGCCATATACAATAAGTATTATGTGTGATTGTCTTATGATACTTGTGAGGGGAAGCTTCATTTAAATGAAGTTATATTCTACTATCTTCTATTGTATTCTATAAGCTGAGAGTCAGACGGTCCTCACCTCGGCTGTAGCTTTCCTCTTCATCTCTCCTTGGGCCCCTGCAGGCCCTTCAGGGACTTGGCACGTCTCAAAGCATTCAGGACACAGTCGACACGTCTTGTTCTCCAACATCTTAGAGCATTTACCACAGATGGCCTGCAGAGGGAGGGAAAGAGAGAATGAGAAATGGAGGGAGAGAAAGATATTTAGACAACTGAAAATCAATCATACAAGACATCCACTGGCGAAAATGCAGCATATTAACTGCCCCCGCCCCCACCCTCCTCTCCCTCTCTGTGCTCACCGCTCCACAGGCTTTGCAGTGGTGTTTGCGCTTGGTGAAGTTGAAGCTTTCGTTGCAGCCTTTACATGTCTGCTTCTCCTTCTCCTTCTTCTTGGAACTTCTCTGGAAAACAGAGAAACAAACAACGTATCAAAATCTGTCCAATCACAAGGTCATCTTATCTCAATGCATCTACGTAATGCCTAAGTACTCCTGAAATAGTTGGGTGAAGGGGAATATTTCCTTTCTATCTTGCCATTTCCTCACTCCATTTTCTCACTCTGTTATCTCCCCTATTCTTTCCCTCCTCCATAACAGAAAAATGGAAATTAAAGTCGCTCCCGTTTCTCTTTCAGCTGCCAGCCCTTTAGCACAGATGCATTGTGGGAGGGAATGTGAAATCTACCCCCTGATCATGTCTCATCTTTCCACAGACACCTCTCACTGCTACTAGAGAGTGAGATAGTGATGCTATTGAGAGGACTGCCTACTATTTTACAGACTGCAGACTACTGTGTGGATTATAGAGCCACTGCCATTGTAATACAAGGCTGACAGACATTCAGGCTTTAGAATAGGTGAGATCAATGTAATTCTGGTTATGAACTCAGACAGACATTCATGGTACAATGTATTCACATTCTATTGCCCATTGTATGGGTTCTAGTATTATGTTGGGCGATGCCATTGGCGCTGTAGCAAAGATAGATCAATGGTCTTGAAATCCAAAGCTGAGTCCATAACATCACACAAAAGGTAATAGAGCCAGAGGAAATGTATTGTAATATGACTTTTGACACCTACCCTTTCATGCAGTCTTTCACTGTCTGAGTCTATGGATGTGGTGCTCCAGGGGCCCTGAGGAGAGCAGAACATGAATACAGGATCAGAGTGACATATTTAACCCTGGGAGAGATGTATGAGTTACATTGAAAGTACACCCCTTGTTATTACACAGATAGCACTTCATGTCAGGTGACAACAAACCTCTAACAAAGCATTCTCCCACATTGCCAGAGAATGAGAACAACCCACTGAATATCCCCTAAAGCTGCAGTGTGTGTTTACTCCCACTAGATGGCAGCCACGCCTGAGAGAAAGACAGTAGTAGTCAGTCATGTGTTTCTAGTTTGGCATGTGTCCAGGTTCATAGTGGGTCAGTCATACAGATAGATAGAGGAATCTCCCATCTTAGTATGGGCAGCACCATTGAGGACTTTCACAATTTTGAAATAGTTAACTAGTGGGACTTCCTATAGGTTAAGAATCACATCATTCAATCGACTTCACCAGGAGAAATTAGCCAATTCATTATACTCACAAGGAAATATTCCACAATTGCAGTTGGCAGTAAATCGCCTACTTTGGCTTTACAGCTGTTCAAACAACACACTGACAGTGTGCACCCTTTCAGGTTGTTTGCCAACTCAAAAAAGTTTAAGTTTGCCTTGATGACAGCATCGTACACTCTTGGCATTCTCTCAACCAGATTCATGAGGTAGTCATCTGGAATGCATTTCAATTAAAAGGTGTGCCTTGTTTAAAAGTTCATTTTTGGAATTTCTTTCCTTCCTAATGCATTTGAGCCAATCAGTTGTGTTGTGACATGGTAGGGGTGGTATACAGAAGATAGCCCTATTGGTTAAAAGACCAATTCCATATTATGGCAAGAACAGCTCAAATAAGCAAAGAGAAATGACAGACCATCATTACTTTAAGGCAGGAAGGTCAGTCAATACGGAAAATGTCAAGAACTTTGAAAGTTTCTTCAAGTGCAGTCTCAAAAACCATCAAGCACTATGATGAAACTGTCTCTTATGAGGACCGCCACAGGAAAGGAAGACCCAGGGGATAAGTTAATTAGTTACCAGCCTCAGAAATTGCAGCCCAAATAAATGCTTCACAGAGTTCAAGTAACAGAGACATCTCAACATCAACTGTTCAGAGGAGACTGTGTGAATCAGGCCTTCATGATCGAATTGCTTTACAGAAACCACTACACCAATAAGAAGAGACTTGCTTGGGCCAAGAAACACGAGCAATGGACATTACATTGGTGGAAATCTGTCCCTTGGTCTGATGGGTCCAAATTTGAGATTTTTGGATGTCTTTGTGAGACACAGAATAGGTGAACAGATGAACTCTGCATGTGTGGTTCCCACCGTGAAGCATGGAGGAAGAGGTGTGATGGTGCTTTGCTGGTGACACTGTCAGTGAATTCTGCAGCGATATGCCATTCCATCTGGTTTGTGCTTAGTGGGACTATCATTTATTTTTCAACAGGACAATGACCCAACACACCTCCAGGCTGTGTAAGGGCTATTTGACCAAGAATAAGAGTGATGGAGTAATGCATCCGATGACCTGGCCTCCACAATCCCCTGACCTCAACCCAATTGTGATGGTTTGGGATGAGTTGGACCGCAGAGTGAAGGAAAAGCAGCCAACAAGTGCTCAGCATATGTTGTAACTTTTTCAAGATTGTTGGAAAAGCATTCCTCATGAAGCTGGTTGAGAGAATGCCAAGAGTGTGCAAAGCAGTCATCAAGACAAAGGGTGCCTACTTTGAAGAATCTAAAATCTAAAATATATTTTGATTTGTTTAACTATTGTTTTTGGTTTCTACATGATTCCAAATGTGTTATTTCATCGTTTGATGTCTTCACTATTATTCTACAATGTATAAAATAGTAAAAATTAAGACAAACCCTTGAATGAGAAGGTGTGTCCAAACTTTTGACTGGTACTGTACACACTCTGTATATATTAATATTTATACACTCTCTGACCAAGATGCAGTGCTCTCATATGAATATATATACACTCATCGTGCAGGTTGACTCATGGCTAGACAGACAGACTGACAGGCAGTCAGACAGACAGGCAGGCAGACTGACCGGTGAGTCTGGCGTGTGGTCTTCCTCCCTGGAGAAGGAGCTGTTGAAGGCTTTGTTAAAGGTCTCACTGTTCTGCTTGTGTCTCTCTATGGTGGCCAGGATCACCTGGGAGTGGAAGGGACGGGAGAGAGGGAGAGCAGAGAGGGTTTGAACGCTTTATAAAGGCCTGTAGTTACATACGGCCATCATATTCTTCACCGGTTTATAATAAAAGTCCAGAGGCGGTGACAGAGAGAAAGTAAAGCAACAGATTTGACAACAGTAACATTCCTACTGCAATCTACAGCCTCAAGGAGACAGAGAGAAAGAGAGAGAGACCTAAACATCAGCGCCACAGGTAACTTCCACAAAGCTGTGAACGAGCTGAGAGACAAGGCAAGAAGGGCCTTCTGTGCCATCAAAAGGAACATAGAATTTGACGTAACAATTAGGATCTGGCTAAAAATACTTGAATCAGTTAAAGAACCCTTTATGGTTGTGAGGTCTGGGTTCAGCTCACCAACCAAGAATTCCCAAAAATGGGACAAACACCAAATTGAGACTCTGCATGCAGAAGTATGCAAAAAGATCCTTTGTGTACAACGTAAAACACCAAATAATGCATACAGAGCAGAATTAGGCCGATACCCACTAATGATCAAAATCCAGAAAAAAGCCGTTAAATTCTACAACCACCTTTACTGTTAATTTTTATTGTTTATTTCACTACTGTTTATTATCTACTTCACTTGCTTTGGCAATGTTAACATTTCCCATGCCAATAAAGCCCTTAAATTGAGAGAGAGAGAGAGAGAGAGAGAGAGAGAGAGAGAGAGGGATAGAGAGAGAGAGAGAGAGAGAGAGAGAGAGAGGGAGAGAGAGAGAGAGAGAGAGAGAGAGGAGAGAGAGAGAGAGAGAGAGAGAGAGAGAGAGAGAGAGAGAGAGAGAGAGAGAGAGAGAGAGAGAGAGAGAGAGAGAGAGAGAGAGAGAGAGAGAGACAGAGAGAGAGAGAGAGACAGAGAGAGAGAGAGAGAGAGAGAGAGAGAGACAGAGAGAGAGAGACAGAGAGAGAGAGAGAGAGAGAGACAGAGAGAGAGAGAGAGAGAGACAGAGAGAGAGAGAGAGAGAGAGACAGAGAGAGAGAGAGAGAGAGAGAGAGAGAGAGAGAGACAGAGACAGAGAGAGAGAGAGAGAGACAGAGAGAGAGAGAGAGAGAGAGAGAGAGAGAGAGAGAGAGAGAGAGAAAGGGGGCCTCTGCCTGTCTAAGTAGGAGAGAGGAGAACAAAGAGAGACTGTGCCTGGCTGTAGACTGGACTGACCCTGCTATACACTGATGACATCATCCATGACATCAGAGGGCCAAATGCATCACAAACCTCTGATCCAGCCCAGTGGTCTGCGTCAGAGACCACTAAACAGAGAGTGTGTGTGTGTGTGTGCACGTGTGCAAATAATGAGCTCTGTATTCATATGCGAAAAAAATAGACAGTGTATGTACGTGTGTGCAATCTTTGTTCCCCCCTCTTCAAAGTCTCTTGTGACACCACACATTCCCTGTGTCTTCAAATTGCTGAATGGTCCTTCCAGACCTTTCCACATACCCAGCCCCCCTGCCTGACACACACTCCTCCCCTCCAGTCTATTAGCCTTTTTAATCAGCTTTAGTCAGCTTTAATGGGCTAAATGAGCTATAATGAGAGGAAAACTATTCCCCAACTCACAGCATGGCAGTGTGGAGGAAAGCCTCCCTAATACTAATACTGTCCATAATACACTGAAACTGTGGGGGCACAAATCCTTCTGCAAACCCTCTCATTCCATGTTAGTGTGTTTCTGTCGAGATGGTATTCCTTACCTGTATCCAATCTTCCTTTTCCTCTGCCGTGCTGAAAAGCAGAGGGAAGGTTTCAACAACAGTATTAACTGCAACACCTAACACCAATATTAAGGCTCTCTAGCTATAAATACTACTATGTATTCTAGCTGTGCCTGAAATGTTGTGTCCCATTACAAAAGGCTCAGTTCTACAGTTGTCCCATGTAACCGGTCCTTAGTTCTTACCTGGCCTGCAGCTCTAGTGAGCGCTGCTTGCCGATGATGGCGAACGTGAGAGGGAGATTCTGCTTCACATTCTCCTGAACCTGAAGACATAGAGGAGAACAGTGTCACTTTACCTCTATCCTAACGTAGCAGGCGTAAAAATACGCCCGAGTGGAGTTTCCACATCCGGTTTTCAGCAGAAAAGGACGCTAGGTAGAGTTTGTTGTATCCTTGCTTCCATTACCTCCTTCCTGATCTCCATCCCTGCGATGTCGATCCTCTCTCTCACACTGAACTTCTGACCCATCAACCTCAGCTTGGGAACGCAGTACAGCACCATGTTATTAAACTGCAGCACAGAGACACAGGGAGCGAGAGAGAGGGGGAAACAGATATAAGTATAATAAACAGATGAATACACACACACTTTGATATGTGAATAGTTTCAGGAAACTAGGTGTCGCACGTCACTAATTCACAGGAGTGGAATTTTAACGTAAACATAATTATTTAAAATCAAAATGCGTTTTTTGGTGGGAATGCCTTCTGGAACATGTGAACTTTCATGTGCCTTAATAACAGAACTGTACCCCATCCTTAAATCCAAATAAAATTGTGAAAATACGAGCTTAGTTGGTTTTGCCACAGAAAAAGACAGGAACTTTCTCGCTAGCCATGATTGGCTGAGATAATCGATGGGCTGGACATGCCGGGAGATGAGTTTGGATTGGTCTGCCAAGTAGCATGCATCTGTCGATAACGTGATCTGTTCCATATGTGTTGACAGTCCTTTCTACCACACCGTTTTTGATAGATATAATGTTAGCCTTCAAGAACTACTAAAGTTTTGCTACTTTTCTCAACTACATTGATGCCCTGAATTTAGCAGGTACTATCGACAGATCAGTTCTGATCAGATCAGATCTGCTTCTACACCTGCATTGCCTGCTGTTTGGGGTTTTAGACTGGGTTTCTGTACAGCACTTTGTGACATTAGCTGATGTAAGAAAAAATGATGCCACGGTCAGTGTGAACCAATCAGAGTGACTTGACACAACGCTGCCCAAACAAGATGTAGCTACAAACAAAACGGAGTTAAATGTTTCCCGTGAAGTGTTAATCCATGTATACGGTGGGTAAGAGTCTAAATATATTTTCAGATATAAGTTTCTAATTTAGTCAGAAAGTCATTTTTAGTTAAAGCATACAGTTAGTTAGCTAGCAAACGTTAGCTTTTCTGTAGTATATTATTCAAATCAGAAACCATTTGCATTGCTAGTTATAGCCTAATGTTAGCTAGCTAACATTTAACCTAGTTTGTTAGCTTTAGCTACCTGCAGATTGATACTACAGCTATTATGACAATGTTTGTATTGGTAGTACTGTGAGTTGGGATTATGCCAGTTATGCCAGTTCATTGTTTAGCTAGCTAGCTACCTAGCTAGCTACATGTCTAAACAAAAGACTCCACTTCGGCTGGATTATTAGATGGCCCATCAAATTAGCCAGGTGTGTCTGGGGGTGATTATGGCCATGTATTGTATTTCATGAACATGTGGACATGTCTAGACAATAGTGACCCATCCACTTAGCTCGATGTGGCTGGGGGGTGGTTATAGCATTTCCATCACATTATTATAACAGATTTTTATCGGGACACTTTCTGTTTTTGATATGGCTACTATGGAAGTAACCACTTCAGTGTAGCATTTACACCTTCTGTATCCTGTGCATGTGACAAATAAAGTTTTATTTGAAATAGAGTGTGTTTACCACATGGCTTCACATGTGAATCCTTAAAGAGATAGGTGGGGCAAAGGCTTAAGAGGGTGTGAACGATGCTGAATCGGTGTAGACAAAGAAGAGCTCTCCAGTAGGTGTACCAAAACATTCAAGTGCCATTTTCTCAAAAGTGGTGTTACAAGTTTATCTACTTTCAAAGCAGAATTACTTTCCATTGTTCCTCAACTGCAGTGTATTATATACCATTTTCTAGCTATGAGTCTCTACTTTCGTCCAATGTAAAAAACACCATTTCAAATGTTGCTACATAAGACCGAATCGAGGAGGTCAGTCACATATAGTAATCCCATTCCTACACGTTCTTCATTCCAGCTCCTCCTGCCACTCACCAGGTAGAGGTATCGGTCCTGGGCCGTCCCATTCTTGGCAGACATCTTCTTGATGTGTCCCTCCTTGATGAGTTCGTTGGCTGGGTTCACAATGTCCTCCTCTCCCCCCAGTCTCTCATAGACCTCCAGCAGTTTGTTCATCTTCTCCTGAGGAACACCATAGATGAGAAAGGCACAGAGAGCAGATAAAACGATGCATGAATATAGGTCAGTGGAGCCTTAAAAAAGCTATTGAACTAAAATGGTTGAGGCCGTATTAGACGCGCTAGAGGACAAGCCACACCAGGGGGCAGAAGTGCATCAAAGCAGGGACCGAGAGACTGAAAAACAGCTTCTATCTCAAGGCCATCAGACTAACATTGAGTGGCTGCTGCCAACACACTGACTCAACTCCAGCCACTTTAATAAGGGAAATGGATGTAAAAATATATCACTAGTCACTTTAAACAGTGCTACTTAATATAATGTTTACATACCCTACATTACTCATCTCATATGTATATGTATATACTGTACTCTATATAATCTGCTGCATCTTTATGTAATACTTGTATCACTAGCCACTTTAAACTATGCCACTTTATGTTTACATACTCATCTCATATGTATATACTGTACTCGATACCATCTACTGCATCTTGCCTATGCCGTTCTGTACCATCACTCATTCATATATCTTTATGTACATATTCTTTATCCCTTTACACTTGTGTGTATAAGGTAGTAGTTTTAGAATTGTTAGGTTAGATTATTCGTTGGTTATTACTGCATTGTCAGAACTAGAAGTGCAAGCATTTCGCTACACTCGCATTAACCATCTGCTAACCATGTGTATGTGACAAATACAATTTGATTTGACTTGATTTGAAGTGGGACTGTGTGTGTGTGTCTCAGAGACAGCTGTCACTCTTCTGCAGACTGTAAAACTAGTGGCAGGAAACAGCAACTTCCTGTCTGTACTAAACCAACCAGGGCCCTCACAACCTCCCTTCTTCCCTCCATACCTCCCTAATTCTCTCCCTCCCTTGCTACCTCTCTCTCTCTCTCTCCTTCCTTCCTTCCTTCCTTCCCTCATATACTGTTGTGAGCTACAGCACCATCACCTTAAAAACCATAAAAAGTAAGACACATGTCAGAGAGATGGAGAGACAAGGTGTTTCAAAGTGATGGAGAGGGAGGGAACAGAGAGGACTCCAAACAGAAGAAAGTAGAATTGTACCATTTTCCTGATGGCAGCATTGGAGTGGTTGGCTGCTGTGGATATGAGCTCCAATGCCTCTGTAAAACACACACAGACAGACTGTTAGACCTGTCTACAGAACCTCTACATAACTATGCATCAGGCCTACATTTGGCAAAACGGAATACTCTGTTAGAAATCGGCTAGTGTCCAACCTTTCACTGCAGCCAGCCTGTGCATCATCAGACTATGGGCCTATTGTAAATTACCATACATCAAACACACACAATGAACACCTCAAACAGTGTGTGTTTGTGTTACACAGACAGTGAGATAAAGTGTTCGTCCACACATACCATTCATGTACATTACCCAAGATCAAAGACACACATTATCCATTAAATGCACGCACACACGCGCACACACACACACACTGCATTAAAGTGACTGTAAGCCAGAGGAGCAGAGCACTAATGTGGGAGTACACCTGCAGCAGCCATCTTAATCACAAACTACATAAACAGAGCTGACTTTCCCCTCTACATGACCAGGCCTAGGAGGGCAGGGCCTCACAGAGACAGACTACTGACCCACAACACTGGGCTTTGTAGGCTTTACCTAGACACTACTTCAAACAAGGACAATGTACAGTACAAGGTTATAGTAAGGTCACAAGACATAGAGCTTGTAATGGGCCCTAGTTTAGGAAGGTTAGTGAGGGACAAACAGAATAAACCTCAACCAGATAAACCTAAACCTAGACAAACAGAAGGACAGACGGACACAGACACAGGCAGACAGACACACAGACGTACTCTCTGTGTCTTTCCTGTCCAGTGCATCGTCAGGCAGTTTCTTCAGATAGTCCTTGAGCAGGAGTTCATAGCGAGGGATCCTCTGAACAGGCTCCAACATGTGGTGCTGGAGAGTCAGGTTCCCACACACATCCTGCTTCTGTGCAGATAGTACACACACAGTACTGTTAATAGGCCTACTGTACTGTAGGTACACAACACACAATGCAGCGATAACAAAGACATACTTTACCATACATACACAGGACGGGAGGATGGGCTGGTGGTGATGGCTGGAGCGGAATCAGTGGAATGGTATCAAATACATCAAACATGGTTTCCATGTGTCTAATGCCATTCCATTCGGCTCCCTTCCAGTCATTATTATGAGCCGTCCTCCCCTCAGCAGCCTCCACTGAAACACGCACGCACACGTGCACACACACACACACACACAAACACTTACTTGTATATTCTGGACCACACTCTTGAAATGTGATGACCGTTGGCTCCAGGTGCTGACCAGGTCCATAGCACGGTCAAAGTTCTTCACGTACTCTCCGTACATCTTCATAAAGGGAGCCAGCTTCTGGAGGATATCTCCTATACGCGGGTTTGAGTCCCTAACACACAGAAAACACACACACACGCAGCTTAAAACTAAGCCAACGCTCAAAACTCTCATGGTAGAATTTCATGTGTTTATGTACTCTGAACACATATGTTGCAATGTACTTACATTATACCTAAAGTACACATTTCATTCAATGTAACATGTAGAATATGGAATTCAGGAAATAGTAACTACAGTACATGTACTGTATAAAGTAGGGCATCCACTCACTGCTGTACAATGTAGAGAAAAACAGGCCAATTCAAGATAGTGCAATGAAATGAATGTAAATTAGATTAGATTAGATTGTTCTCTACAATGTAATAACACTATATATACAAAAGTATGTGGACACTTCAAATGAGTGGATTCAGCTATTTCAGCCACACCCATTGCTGACAGTTGTATAACATCGAGCACACAGCCATGCAATCTCCATAGACAAACATTGTCAGTAGCATTGACCTTACTGAAGAGCTCAGTGACTTTCAAAGTGGCACTGTCATAGGATGCCACCTTTCCAACAAGTCAGTTCCTCCAATTTCTGCCCTGCTAGA
Organism: Oncorhynchus tshawytscha; assembly: GCF_018296145.1. Taxonomy (NCBI): domain Eukaryota; kingdom Metazoa; phylum Chordata; class Actinopteri; order Salmoniformes; family Salmonidae; genus Oncorhynchus; species Oncorhynchus tshawytscha. Next base: position 27,438,927 of record NC_056450.1, on the reverse strand, counting down.
GCTGCCCTCGGTCAACTGTAAGTGTTGTTATCATGAAGTGGAAACATCTAGGAGCAACAAAAGCTCAGGAGGTAGGGAACCGAAACCATGGTACAGGGTGTTGTCACGCCCTGATCTGTTTCACATGTTCCTGGGATTGTCTCCACCCACTCCAGGTGTCGCTTATTTTCCCCAGTGTATTTATCCCTGTATTTCCTGTCTCTCTGTGCCAGTTCATCTAGTATGTTTAGTCGAGTCAACCAGCGTGTTTTTCCCGTACGCCTTTTCTGTCCTGTCCTGACCTGACCCCTGCCTGGCTCTGGACTACTTTCCTGCCTGCCTGATCTTCCTGCCTGCCCTGACCTTGATTCTGCCTGCCCTTCAGTGCCGTTTGGACTCTGATCTGGTTTTGACCTTTTTGCCTGTCCACAACCATTCTCTTGCCTACCCCTTTGGATTAATAAACATTGTAAGACTCCAACCATCTGCCTCCAGTGTCTGCATCTGAGTCTCGCCTTGTGCCTTGATAGGTGGATGAGTTTACATATAAAATGACGCAAGGTTTATGACTGCGTGCTTTTCAGCTAAAATTATTGTCCAGAAGTCTTGCCACCAACAAAATGTTGAATATTTGGGGCATACAGTCATCGCAGCTCTGCAGATTTTGTTGTGAGGATACAGAATCAATTGTTTTGGTATTGCCCTCAGGTAGCCTGTTTCTGGTCTCAGGTTCAGGAAAGGCTGAAAAAGCATAACATGAATCTAAAATTGACACTAGAAATAGCATTGCTGGGAGATCTGGAGAGACCTGGTCAGTCAATTACTAGCACTATTAGTACAAGTATGTATCTTCAACTCGCAATCTGTGGATTCCATTCGATTAGATAGATTTAAATCTATTTTAAACATCACAACATAGTTGAAAGATACTGTGTATGGCGTAGAAATCCGAAGAGGGTGGCAAGCAGGGCTAGGTGGGATGGGCTGAGGGTGACAAGCAGAGCTAGGTGGGATGGGCTGAGGGTGACAAGCAGAGCTAGGTGGGATGGGCTGAGGGTGACCAGCAGAGATAGGTGGGATGGGCTGAGGGTGACCAGCAGAGATAGGTGGGATGGGCTGAGGGTGACCAGCAGAGATAGGTGGGATGGGCTGAGGGTGACCAGCAGAGATAGGTGGGATGGGGGATGGGCTAGGTGGGATGGGCTGAGGGTGACCAGCAGAGATAGGTGGGATGGGCTGAGGGTGACTGAGGGTGACCAGCAGAGATAGGTGGGATGGGCTGAGGGTGACCAGCAGAGATAGGTGGGATGGGCTGAGGGTGACCAGCAGAGATAGGTGGGATGGGGATGGGCTGGGATGGGCTGAGGGTGACCAGCAGAGATAGGTGGGATGGGCAGAGATAGGTGGGAGGGTGACCAGCAGAGATAGGTGGGATGGGCTGAGGGTGACCAGCAGAGATAGGTGGGATGGGCTGAGGGTGACCAGCAGAGATAGGTGGGATGGGCTGAGGGTGACCAGCAGAGATAGGTGGGATGGGGATGGGCTGATGGGCTGAGGGTGACCAGCAGAGATAGGTGGGATGGGCTGAGGGTGACCAGCAGAGATAGGTGGGATGGGCTGAGGGTGACCAGCAGGTAGGTGGGACCAGGGTGACCAGCAGAGATAGGTGGGATGGGCTGAGGGTGACCAGCAGAGATAGGTGGGATGGGCTGAGGGTGACCAGCAGAGATAGGTGGGATGGGCTGAGGGTGACCAGCAGAGATAGGTGGGATGGGCTGAGGGTGACCAGCAGAGATAGGTGGGATGGGCTGAGGGTGACAGGCAGAGATAGGTGGGATGGGCTGAGGGTGACCAGCAGAGATAGGTGGGAGACAAGTGGGAGTGGAGTCGCTGTGTGGGGGATAGAATGACGGGAAAGATACAAGTAAAACAAAACAAGTCATCAAAAAGGAGAACCAAGGCACTTTTCATATAATTCATTAAAATACCTTTATTTGTATGGAATTTTCAATGGAAACAAAGATTTAAAACATTTCAGCTGCATGACCTTCGTAAGCAGCGCTTCCCTTCCTTTTTTCTAAAACAAAAAGTAAGTTTGAATGACACTGAGGGGCAACATTGTTACATCTAATGCTTGTTTGTCTGATGCCATGCAGGTGTTTGTACAGGTGTACACATGCTTATACACACACTCTCATTCAAAACGCACACACGTGTACATACAGGGACACACACATGTAAATAGTGCCATACATGCACTGAAATGTATTCAGTTGGCCTTCTGTTATGATTTTTGTTGTCTTTAGTTTTTTGCATTGTTGTTTTATGTTTTCCTTTGTCTTTCTCTTTTCTGTCTTCTGTTCATTTTGTTGGTTGTTGATGATTTGGGGGATGGGGGCTTGGGGAATTATTTTATTTAGATTTTTTAATCTCGGTGGGACGGACTATGGGGGGGTTCTAGGATGATTCAGGGGCAGCTCTCTGGAAACTGTGGGGGGGATCTTGAAGGGCTGGTGGCCTGGCGGTTGGGAGCTTAGGCCGGTGGCTGATAGGTAACTGGTTTGGGTCAACGTTTTTGGCCTTGAGGGAGATCTGTCGACGTGCCCTTGAGCAGGGTGTTGACCCTGGTTGCTTCTGTGGGTCGCTTTGGATGGAAGTCTGTTAGATGATTGAATGTAATGTAAATGTTGAGCCGCTTCACTGCAAGTAGATTGTATGTGCTGAAATGTGTAGTGTGTAAAAACCGTCTGTCCTCGGGTTGCAACACTCACTACCGAGTTCCAAACTGCCTCTGGCAACGTCAACACAAGAACTGTTCGTTGGGAGCTTCTCAAAATGGGTTTCCATGGCCAAGCAGCCGCACACAAGCCTAAGATCAATATGCACAATGCCAAGTGTTGGCTGGAGTGGTGTGAAGCTCACCGCCAGTGGACTCTGGAGCAGTAGAAACATGTTCTCTGGTGTGATGAATCACGCTTCACCATCTGGCAGTCCGATGGACAACTCTGGGTTTGGTGGATGCCAGGAGAACGCTACCTGCCCCAATGCATAGTGCCAACTCTAAAGTTTGGTGGAGGAGGAATAATGGTCTGGGGCTGTTTTTCATGGTTGGGCTAGGCCCCTTAGTTCCAGTGAAAGGAAATCTTAATGCTACAGCATACAATGACATTCTAGACAATTCTGTGCTTGTAACTTTGTGGCAATAGTTTGGCTGTTTCAGCATGACAATGCCCCCGTGCACAAAGCGAGGTCCATACAGAAACGGTTTGTTGAGATCGGTGTGGAAGAACTTGACTGGCCTTCAGAGCCTTGACCTTAACCCCATCAAACATCTTTGGGATGAATTAGAACGCCGACTGTGAGCCAGGCCTAATCACCCAACATCAGTGCCCGACCTCACTAACGCTCTTGTGGCTGAATGGAAGCAAGTCCCCACAACATCTCATGGAAAGCCTTACCAAAAATGTGGAGGCTGTTATAGGAGCAAAGGGGGAACAACTCCATGATTTTGGAATGAGATGTTTGATGAGCAGGTGTCCACATACTTTTGTATCAGCACAAGGTGCACTTGTGTAATGATCACACTGTTTAATCAGCTTTTTGATATGCCACATCTGTCAGGTGGACCGATTATCTTGGCAAAGGAGAAATGCTCACTAACAGGGATGTAAGCAAATGTGTGCGCAAAAATCTGAAAGAAATCCGCTTTCAGAGCGTCTGGAACATTTCTGGGATCTTTTATTTCAGCTCATAAAACACAGGACCAACACTTTACATGTGGCATTTATATCTTTGTTGAGTATAGTTTTGTATTCAGTGGATTTCATTTCGAAAAAACCTTTATTTTCACAACCTGCAGCCATTAGTTAGCTTGTCAGTTGAGTTGTGAAGTTAGTTCTATACAACAGTGACCACTTTTTGATCATGCCTGTAATGATATTCCATTCACTCTAAACATGCTACGTTCTTACAGTAAATCGTCCATAACCTTTGAAGCATATATGTTAGAGATATGGGGTTTGGACTATTGTTTTTCTAGCGGAATTTGTATAAATCTTGAATGAATGAATAATTTTATGGGTGAACACTGTATATAATGTGTGCAGAATGCAACAGGTGGAATCCCTCTACATCATTTCTGAAGGACTCAATAATCTCCAGACAGAGAGAGACTGGCGTTGGCACACACACACACTGCAGATGAAGACAAGAGGATAAAGCCCCCATTCTACCAGCCCGGCACGCACTCACACAACCCCCCACTGAAACCCAGCTGTCAGAGTTCCAACACACACACTGACTGCACACACACTGACTGCACACATTATCACTATCCAGTAAGAGAGAGAGAGAGAGAGAGAGAGAGAGAGAGAGAGAGAGAGAGAGAGGGATAGAGAGAGAGAGAGAGAGAGAGAGGGAGCAATACAAAGAGAGAGAGAGAAGGATACACAGAGAAATAATGGTCAGGCTATGGAACCCTGACCTGTTCACCGGACGTGCTACCTGTCCTAGACCTGCTGTTTTCAACTCTCTAGAGACAGCAGGAGCGGTAGAGATACTCTCAATGAACGGCTATGAAAAGCCAACTGACATTTACTCCTGAGGTGCTGACCTGTTGCACCCTCGACAACTACTGTGATTATTATTATTTGACCATGCTGGTCAATTATGAACATTTGAACATCTTGGCCATGTTCTGTTATAATCTCCACCCGGCACAGCCAGAAAAGAACTGGCCACCCCTCATAGCCTGGTTCCTCTCTAGGTTTCTTCTTAGGTTTGGGCTTTTCTAGGGAATTTTTCCGAGCCACCGTGCTTCTACACCTGCATTGCTTGTTGTTTGGGGTTTTAGGCTGGGTTTCTGTACAGCACTTTGAGATATCAGCTGATCTAAGAAGGGCTATATAAATATATTTGATTTGATTTGAAACAGAGAGAGAAACAGAGAGAGAGTGAGAGAGAGAGAGAAAGAGAGAGACAGACAGACAGACAGACCTGAAACTTAACATCACATTACTGTTGTTTGTGGGAAACTAAGCATCCTATTGCGCAGGGAGTCTTACTACTGCAAATGCTAATAGAATGTTATTGAAACCCTATTGCAACATTGGCCCTGGTCTCCTCACCATTCTCCAGTGATGCGTGTCTTGAGCTCAGGGAGAAGAAACTTGTGGTGGAAGCAGTAGATGGAGGAGATGTTGGAGAAGATCCCTGTTATCACCTCCTGAGGGATTCCAGCTTCTGTCAGCTTAGTGCAAAATACCTACAGACAACAGGAAAGTAATGGTAGAAATGATTAACATATTAAACACACAGAAACTTTACTTACTACATTACTATAAATAATAAAACAAACCATGGGCTCTTCGACCTAATATTATTTTACAGAGGGATGTGTATGATGGTTAGATCTCTCGACAACACCAGGTCCAAAACCTTTCACCTTCCTGTCAGTCAACCAACCACTGGCCTGTTTGAACCTGTGTTCCCATGGAAACCGGTACCACCATGAAGAAGCAGAAGCTTGACAAAAACAGGAAGCAGCTCCGAGGTTAGCCTAATGCCTTTTGTCTGTAGTCATGTAGAGTTGAAGTCGGAAGTTAACATACACTTAGGTTGGAGTCATTAAAACTTGTTTTTCAACCACTCCACAAATTTCTTGTTAACAAACTACAGTTTTGGCAAGTCGGTTAGGACATCTTCTTTGTGCATGACACAAGTCTTTTTTCCAACAATTGTTTACAGACAGTTTATTTTACTTATAATTCATGGTATCACAATTCCAGTGGGTCAGAAGTTTACATACACTAAGTTGACTGTGCCTTTAAACAGCTTGGAAAATTCCAGAAAATGATGTCATGGTTTTAGACGCTTCTGATAGGCTAATTGACATCATTTGAGTCAATTTTAGGTGTACCTGTGGATGTATTTCAAGACCTACCTTCAAACTCACTGCCTCTTTGCTTGACATCACGGGAAAATCAAAAGAAATCAGCCAAGACCTCAGAAAAAAGTTGTAGACCTCCACAAGTCTGGTTTATCCTTGGGAGCAATTTCCAAACACCTGAAGGTACCACGTTCATCTGTACAAACGATAGTACTCAAGTATAAACATCATGGACCCACGCAGCCATCATACCGCTCAGGAAGGAGACGCGTTCTGTCTCCTAGAGATGAAGATACTTTGGTGTGAAAAGTGCAAATCAATCTCAGAACAACAGCTATATACCTTGTGAAGATGCTGGAGGAAACAGGTACAAAAGTATCTATAGCCACAGTAACACGAGTCCTATATCAACATAACCTGAAAGGCCGCTCAGCAAGGAAGAATTCACTGCTCCAAGACCGCCATAAAAATGAAATGCCAGACGACGGTTTGCAACTGCACATGGGGACAAAGATCGTACTTTTTGGAGAAATGTCCTCTGGTCTGATGAAACAAAAGTAGAACTGTTCGGCCATAATGACCGTCATTATGTTTGGAGGATAAAGGGGGAGGCTTGCAAGCCGAAGAACACCATCTCAACTATAAAGCACAAGGGTGGCAGCATCATGTTGTGGGGGTGCTTTGCTGCAGGAGGGACTGGTGCACTTCACAAAATAGATGGCATCATGAGGCAGGAAAATTATGTGGATATATTGAAGCAACATCTCAAGACATCAGTCAGGAAGTTAAAGCTTGGCCGCAAAGGGGTCTTCCAAATGGACAATGACCCCAAGCGTACTTCCAAAGTTGTGGCAAAATGGCTTAAGGACAACAAAGTCAAGGTATTGGAGTGGCCATCACAAAGCCCTGACCTCAATCCCATAGAAAAGTTGTGGGAAGAACTGAAAAAGCGTGTGCGAGCAAGGAGGCCTACAAACCTGACTCAGTTACACCAGCTCTGTCAGGAGGAATGGGCCAAAATTCACCCAACTTATTGTGGAAGGCTACCCAAAACGTTTGATCCAAGTTAAACAATTTAAAGGCAAAGCTACCAAATTCTAATTGAGTGTATGCAATCGTCTGACCCACTGGGAATGTGATGAAATAAATAAAAGCTGAAATAAATAATTCTCCCTACTTTTAGTCTGACATTTCACATTCTTAAAATAAAGTGGTGCTCCTAACTGACCTAAAACAGGGAATATTTACTAGGATTAAATGTCAGGAATTGTGAAAAACTGAGTTTAAATGTATTTGGCTAAGGTGTATGTAAACTTCTGACTTCAATTGTATGTGACTGTCACCCTCAACAACAACAAATGAAAAGGTCTCTACTATGATAGGAAGACCAGTGGTGTATCTCACAACCCATATGTGTGTGTATACCTGGTCCAGGAGGTTGAGTCTCTTGACGTAGGCCTCCTCAGTGTGAAGGAGCTCTCTGGCGATGTTCAGTAACCTCTGGGTCTCTGAGCACTGAGAGACAGAAGAGGACACACACAGTCAGACACACCAAACCATATTATACCTATAGAATCCCCTCAACTACACAAACCTACACCTCTATCATACACTACACATATGCCTCTGAGCCTATGACCTTTGAGAGAGAATATCAGAAATATTAACACAAACACATTTGCGTTTAGACCTGTTGGTGAAAGTAACAGAACTGTAACGAGTAAAAACATACAAAGAAAAGAGTGATCTGAAATGGGGATGTTCGCTGGCACTCTTTTCATCTCAGTTATTGATTGAAACTTGGCCAACCTTGTACTGTGTCAGCGTATGTTGTAGTCTTAAATTTGTCCATTTTTTTAGATTTAGTCTAGTCTAAAATATCATTAAGTCTTGCTCACAGTTATGTCTTTTGAATAATGATTTAGTCTAGTTATTGTCAAAATGACGAAAACAGTGGTCCACTTCAGTCAACTAAATGCCCTTTCCTTTTAGTCATATTTTAGTGAGAAAAAGGAAGGAACCTGCACACACTGCTCTTGATAGTATCACTGATCTTTAATAAGCTTTACGTATCAGAGCTTTGCAAAGCCCTTACGAAGGCCGTGAGGCCGATACGTAAAGCTTATTAAAGAGCAGTGATACTATCAAGAGCAGTGTGCAGGTTTCTTCCTTTTTCTCATTTAAACTGTTACCATTCACCTGCAAAACAAGATGTGCGAGTGCCTTTTGAATTAGTCATATTTTAGTCACATCACATTTTTATTGCCTCATTAACCTATAGCAAAAATAAATCACTCTCTTCCATATGCACAAACATACATTGTCCTACCAACATATTTTTCTGCATAACATCCTACTCTCTTCCCAACAGCAAAAAGATGACAAACAGACAGTATATAAGAATATCTGAGAATTATCTGTCGAGAGAGAGAGAGAGAGAGAGAGAGAAAAAGAGAGTGTGAGAGAAAGATAGAAATAGAGAGAGAGAGAGCAGCAACATTTTGGCATAGTATGGGTTGCACCTCTGACACTCGGTTGTGTCATTGCCATTGTTATCAACATTCCACAGACACCGCAGCCACATTGTTTCAAAACGTTATCGAACATTGCAGATAGAAATTCTATGAATAGAGCCAACATTATTCCTTATTCAACTTGTCAGAGAGTCATGTTTGTTCTACATAGCATTTTTCTATCTGAACCTTCCAAAATGTTGTGTCCAGCTGAACGCGCACCAGGTTGTTAGCTATACTGTAGCTAGCTAATGAGGTAACATGACTGAACAAGGTATAGCCTAAACAAACTGTCCGGTCCGCAAGTAGCCTAGTTTTAGAATGGCCCGCAATATGCTTTATGGATGTAAAATGCGGTCCGCCAATGCACAATAGAAATTTTAAAAACGTAGCGACGGTATTTTGGGTCATATCTTTTGAACGGTAAGGGCTCAAATTACCTTGAGGAAAACAGTGAGACTTGGCTATGTTGGCTACAGAACCTGGCTATGAAATCCAATGGGTTAACTGGGAGGGTTGAGCAAGACTACAATTTCAAACAGCCTTTCTAGACTCAAGGGAAAGAAAAATATAGTTAGACTGTTGTTTTACTATTAAACACTATGCTATTGTTTTTAATTTTGTAAACCTGATTGTGGTTCTTAACCAGCGAAAAGGTAGCTAACTAGAAGGCTGTTGGTGACTGGTTAGCTATGGGGAAGCAAGAGGTATATGTATAATCTGAGGAGACGAAGCAGAGCCTGTCTGCTCACACGGATCGCTTGCTCCCCCGCAGCTCACCAGCCGATGTAGGCTTTGTGTGCCGAGTGTGGCCCATCCTTCCCACTGCTGAACAGAACTGTGCTGCGCATCTGTGCTGCAAATATCAATTGTGCTTATCACTGAAAAGCTCTCAATCTCTCCAAAAGCTCTTGTCCAGTCCATTTAGTAGTCAGATTTTAGTGACAGAGATAATCATCTTTTAGTCAATTGAAATGAAATGAAATGAAAAATGTCTTTAGTTATAGACCTTTCTGGGTCTATTTAGTCAGTTAAAGTCTCATCAATTGCCACTGGAAAATTGGTGTTTGACGAATATTTTTGTCACTTTTTTGTTAATGAAATGAACACTGGCATGTTGCAGTAATCAGTCATCAGTTCTGGTTTACTGAGAGCTGATTTAGTCACCAATACTGTGTTTACTAGTGGAGCTGAGATGACATGTAAACTGCTGCGGATGTGTATTCAGTTTCACGACTTCACAGGTTCTAGAACAGAGATTAACATAATGGGTGAAATTACATTCCTGGACTGACAGTGACAGGGACCAGATGTACTATATTGTGACATTGTGTTTTGTAACAGCTGTCTGGTACACACACATTATCACACTCACAACCAGGAAAGGAGAAAACGGTGAAACATACTGTACAGACACACTATACAAACAAAAGTATGTGGACACCCCTTCAAATCAGTGGATTTGGCTATTTCAGCCACACCCTTGGCTGAGAGGTGTATAAAATCAAACACATTGTCACGTGTGCTCCCTCTCTGACCTCTAGGTCACCAGACTGCTGATTATTGTGCACACTTGTCACGAGCATCAGCGCCTAATGTCACTCCTTTTGGTTCTTTCCCCAGGTGTTATTGTTTCTGTTCCAGTTTCATGTCTGTGTGTTGTTAATGTTTTGTTTATTAAATGATTCACTCTCTGAACTGGCTTCCCGACTCCCAGCGCACACGTTACACACACAGCCATTCGATCTCCATAGACAAACATTGTCAGTAGAATGGCCTAACTGAAGAGCTCAGTGACTTTCAACGTGGCACCGTCATAGGATGCCATCTTTCCATCAAGTTAGTACGTCAAATTTCTGCCCTGCTAGAGCTGCCCTGATCAAATGCAAGAGTCGTTATTGTGAAGTGGAAACGTCTAGAAGCAACAATGGCTTAGCCACAAAGTGGTAGGCCACACAAGCTCACAGAACGGGACCGCCGAGTGCTGAAGCGCATAACGTGTAAAAATTATCTGTCCTCGGTTGCAACACTCACTACCGAGTTCCAAACTGCCTCTGGAAGCAACGTCAGCACAATAATTGTTCATCGGAAGCTTTATAAAATTGGTTTTCATGGCCGAACAGCCACACACAAGCCTAAGATCGGCATGGGCAATGCCAAGCATCAGCAGGAGTGGTGTAAAGCTCGTCACCATTGGACTCTGAAGCAGTGGAAACACATTCTCTGGAGTGATGAATCACACTTCACCACGGACTAATCTGGGTTTGGCGGATTAGGAATAATGATCTGGGGCTGTTTTTCATGGTTCGGGCTAGGCCCCTTAGTTCCAGTGAAGGGAAATCTTAATTATACAGCATACAATGACATTCTAGACAATTCTGTGCTTCCAACTTTGTGGCAACAGTTTGGGGAAGGCCCTTTACTGTTTCAACATTACAATGCCCCCGTGCACGAAGCGAGGTCCATACAGAAATGTTTTGTCGAGGTTGGTGTGGAAGAACTTGACTGCCCTGCACAGAGCACTGACCTCAACCCCATCAAGCAACTTTGGGATGAATTGGAATGCCGGCAGCGATCCAGGCCTAATCGCCCAACATCAGTGGCGGACCTCACTAATGCTCTTGTGGCTGAATGGAAGCAAGTCCCCGCAGCAATGTTCCAACATCTAGTGGAAAGCCTTCCCAGAAGAGTGGAGGCTGTTGTTGCAGCAATGTTCCAACATCTAGTGGAAAGCCTTCCCAGAAGAGTGGAGGCTGTTATAGCAGCAATGTTCCAACATCTAGTGGAAAGCCTTCCCAGAAGAGTGGAGGCTGTTATAGCAGCAATGTTCCAACATCTAGTGGAAAGCCTTCCCAGAAGAGTGAAGGCTGTTATAGCAGCTAAGAGGGGACCAACACCATATTAATGCCCATGATTTTGGAATGAGATGTCCACATTCTTTTGGTCATGCAGTGTATGTTCACAAACAAGAACACACTCACATAGGCATAATAATACCCTGCAGGTAAAATATCTCATCTACAGTGCCTTGCGAAAGTATTCGGCCCCCTTGAACTTTGCAACCTTTTGCCACATTTCAGGCTTCAAACATAAAGATATAAAACTGTATTTTTTGTGAAGAATCAACAACAAGTGGGACACAATCATGAAGTGGAACGACATTTATTGGATATTTCAAAATTTTATAACAAATCAAAAACTGAAAAATTGAGCGTGCAAAATTATTCAGCCCCTTTACTTTCAGTGCAGCAAACTCTCTCCAGAAGTTCAGTGAGGATCTCTGAATGATCCAATGTTGACCTAAATGACTAATGATGATAAATACAATCCATCTGTGTGTAATCAAGTCTCTGTATAAATGCCCCTGCACAGTGATAGTCTCAGAGTTCCGTTAAAAGCGCAGAGAGCATCATGAAGAACAAGGAACACACCAGGCAGGTCCGAGATACTGTTGTGAAGAAGTTTAAAGCCGGATATGGATACAAAAAGATTTCCCAAGCTTTAAACATCCCAAGGAGCACTGTGCAAGCGATAATATTGAAATGGAAGGAGTATCAGACCACTGCAAATCTACCAAGACCTGGCCGTCCCTCTAAACTTTCAGCTCATACAAGGAGAAGACTGATCAGAGATGCAGCCAAGAGGCCCATGATCACTCTGGATGAACTGCAGAGATCTACAGCTGAGGTGGGAGACTCTGTCCATAGGACAACAATCAGTCATATATTGCACAAATCTGGCCTTTATGGAAGAGTGGCAAGAAGAAAGCCATTTCTTAAAGATATCCATAAAAAGTGTTGTTTAAAGTTTGCCACAAGCCACCTGGGAGACACACCAAACATGTGGAAGAAGGTGCTCTGGTCAGATGAAACCAAAATTGAACTTTTTGGCAACAATGCAAAACGTTATGTTTGGCGTAAAAGCAACACAGCTCATCACCCTGAACACACCATCCCCACTGTCAAACATGGTGGTGGTAGCATCATGGTTTGGGCCTGCTTTTCTTCAGCAGGGACAGGGAAGATGGTTAAAATTGATGGGAAGATGGATGGAGCCAAATACAGGACCATTCTGGAAGAAAACCTGATGGAGTCTGCAAAAGACCTGAGACTGGGACGGAGATTTGTCTTCCAACAAGACAATGATACAAAACATAAAGCAAAATCTACAATGGAATGGTTCAAAAATAAACATATCCAGGTGTTAGAATGGCCAAGTCAAAGTCCAGACCTGAATCCAATCGAGAATCTGTGGAAAGAACTGAAAACTGCTGTTCACAAATGCTCTCCATCCAACCTCACTGAGCTCGAGCTGTTTTGCAAGGAGGAATGGGAAACAATGTCAGTCTCTCGATGTGCAAAACTGATAGAGACATACCCCAAGCGACTTACAGCTGTAATGGCAGCAAAAGGTGGCGCTACAAAGTATTAACTTAAGGGGGCTGAATAATTTTGCACGCCCAATTCTTCAGTTTTTGATTTGTTAAAAAAGTTTGAAATATCCAATAAATGTCGTTCCACTTCATGATTGTGTCCCACTTGTTGTTGATTCTTCACAAAAAATACAGTTTTATATCTTTATGTTTGAAGCCTAAAATGTGGCAAAAGGTCGCAAAGTTCAAGGGGGCCGAACACTTTCGCAAGGCACTGTATTTCTGTAGCAGAGCTAAAGACTGAAAGAAAGTACATTTCTTTATTTTCCTGTCACAATGTGCATCCCCACAACCCACATCCTCTGCGACAGCAGTGTCATTAAAACGCTATCAACATACCAGCTGTTAGTGTCAGAGAGTGGCACTGTCCCCTCACACCCCTCCCCACACACCTCCTGCCCCTCCCCACACACATTTCCTCTTGACAGTAATGCTGATATCAAGAAACATGGAGTTCCCTTGCTCATGAGGTAAAGGGTATGGGCTGTCACTACGGTGTGTGTGTGTGTGTGTGTGTTTGTGTGTCTGTGTAAGTGCGTGTGCTCACATGGGTGTGTGTTTGGGTGTGTTGGGCTGTGCCCCATCATAACAATGCTGAGGAGATAACATCACAGTGCTGCTAACACCCATGATAGCTGTCCTGTACTGATGACTGTCCTGTACTGATGACACCCATGATGACTGTCCTGTACTGATGACACCCATGACGACGGTCCTGTACTCTAGTTTCAGCTACCCCTCATCACCTCCGCCCACCCATCTGTTTCTCACACTTGTCCTCGTTAGCTAACTTTCAGCACACTCTCTCATTCTCTTGCTTACTTGCATTCTGTCTCTCTTCTTTCTATACCTCCTTTTCTCTCTTTCTGTCTGATGTTTCTTGACCTTCCCCTCATCCTGTCATTCCAATAAATAGACAGTATTTTTCTGGCAGGGGGGTTCATGTATACCGGACCGGTAAAATGTGAAGTTCTCTGTTGGAAGTGTCAGTATCACTCTCACACAGATGAACGGTGGGAAGTCAGAGGAAACAGCAGCTGAGCTGTGTGCAGGTTTCTGTCTGGTTTAGTTTGTCCTCTAGCAGTAGTCACAAGATCCTTTTACAGCCCTGGGCAGGTACTCATCTCCCTACACGCCACAGCACATCCACTTTTAAATACCGCACAGACTCTTGTGACCACCACACATACACTTGAGAGTCTGAAATAGTGTGTCTGTTTGTTTGTTTGGGTGTGTGTGTGTGTTGTGCTGTGTATAGGCCCACAGTTTCATACACAAAAAAACATCTGAAACTGATGCAGACTTTCAGATAGTTCATCCAGACAATAATAGATGGTCAGGTTACAGTTACTGCCCTACGAACTGAGAGGGCTGATAAGAATGTGTGTGTGCCTGACTCACCCTGTGTGTGTCTGTCTTCTCTCCTCCCTCCATCTCCCCACTGCTGACCTCATCCAGGTCACTGTCCTCGTCCTGTGTGGAGTCACGCTTGTTGTCCAGGGTTATGCAGCAGGACACACTGGTCTCCGTCTCCGTGACGCTGTCATAGCGCTCTTCCTCGTCGATGGCGTCCTCGTTGGGGAACACCTCACCCTCCACCGCACACGATGGGCTGTCAATCCCGCTGTCCCTGTTGGGAATCTTCCCATTTAAGTTCTGCTCCGAGGAGAGAGAGTCCGGATTGTCCTGGAGCTCATGGGAAGAGCCTCTCTCCTCCCGCTCCGCATCGTCAAGGGAACCAACATCACCATGGGCGATGTCGAGGTGGTCCTCCATTGAGTCCAGAGGAATGTCCTCGTGGCCGTCGATGCGGAGTGAGGCCAGGCGTGAGAGTTCTATCAGCTCTGTGACCTCATCAATCCGCTCCGAGACGATATGTGCAAGTTTGTCGGCGGGGGAGCGTTTCCCAGAGTCCTTTGCTCCTGCTGACCCTGAAGGGGAGTGTGCTGTGGGGTCAGGGGCAGAGGGTGGTGTGGTCTCAGACATGGCGTCCATACTCAGGCACAGGTGGAGCTGATTCTTCGGGGGGACGCCAAGAATCGGAATCCTGGGAAATAAAGAAGAAACGTGACTAAAAAACGAGGCACTGAGTGTGTATTCTGTGACAGAGGGTAAGACAGACATTGAGTGTGTATTCTGTGACAGAGGGTAAGACAGACATTGAGTGTGTGTTCTGTGACAGAGGGTAAGACAGACATTGAGTGTGTATTCTGTGACAGAGGGTAAGACAGACATTGAGTGTGTGTTCTGTGACAGAGGGTAAGACAGACATTGAGTGTGTGTTCTGTAACAGAGGGTAAGACAGACATTGAGTGTGTATTCTGTGACAGAGGGTAAGACAGACATTGAGTGTGTGTTCTGTAACAGAGGGTAAGACAGACATTGAGTGTGTATTCTGTGACAGAGGGTAAGACAGACATTGAGTGTGTATTCTGTGACAGAGGGTAAGACATACATTGAGTGTGTATTCTGTAACAGAGGGTAAGACAGACATTGAGTGTGTATTCTGTGACAGAGGGTAAGACAGACATTGAGTGTGTGTTCTGTAACAGAGGGTAAGACAGACATTGAGTGTGTATTCTGTGACAGAGGGTAAGACAGACATTGAGTGTGTATTCTGTGACAGAGGGTAAGACAGATATTGAGTGTGTGTTCTGTAACAGAGGGTAAGACAGACATTGAGTGTGTATTCTGTGACAGAGGGTAAGACAGACATTGAGTGTGTGTTCTGTGACAGAGGGTAAGACAGACATTGAGTGTGTGTTCTGTAACAGAGGGTAAGACAGACATTGAGTGTGTATTCTGTGACAGAGGGTAAGACAGACATTGAGTGTGTATTCTGTGACAGAGGGTAAGACAGACATTGAGTGTGTATTCTGTAACAGAGGGTAAGACAGACATTGAGTGTGTATTCTGTGACAGAGGGTAAGACAGACATTGAGTGTGTATTCTGTGACAGAGGGTAAGACAGACATTGAGTGTGTATTCTGTAACAGAGGGTAAGACAGACATTGAGTGTGTATTCTGTGACAGAGGGTAAGACAGACATTGAGTGTGTGTTCTGTGACAGAGGGTAAGACAGACATTGAGTGTGTGTTCTGTAACAGAGGGTAAGACAGACATTGAGTGTGTATTCTGTGACAGAGGGTAAGACAGACATTGAGTGTGTATTCTGTGACAGAGGGTAAGACAGACATTGAGTGTGTATTCTGTAACAGAGGGTAAGACAGACATTGAGTGTGTATTCTGTAACAGAGGGTAAGACAGACATTGAGTGTGTATTCTGTAACAGAGGGTAAGACAGACATTGAGTGTGTATTCTGTGACAGAGGGTAAGACAGACATTGAGTGTGTATTCTGTAACAGAGGGTAAGACAGACATTGAGTGTGTATTCTGTAACAGAGGGTAAGACAGACATTGAGTGTGTATTCTGTAACAGAGGGTAAGACAGACATTGAGTGTGTATTCTGTGACAGAGGGTAAGACAGACATTGAGTGTGTATTCTGTAACAGAGGGTAAGACAGACATTGAGTGTGTATTCTGTAACAGAGGGTAAGACAGACATTGAGTGTGTATTCTGTAACAGAGGGTAAGACAGACATTGAGTGTGTATTCTGTGACAGAGGGTAAGACAGACATTGAGTGTGTATTCTGTAACAGAGGGTAAGACAGACATTGAGTGTGTATTCTGTAACAGAGGGTAAGACAGACATTGAGTGTGTATTCTGTGACAGAGGGTAAGACAGACATTGAGTGTGTATTCTGTAACAGAGGGTAAGACAGACATTGAGTGTGTATTCTGTGACAGAGGGTAAGACAGACATTGAGTGTGTATTCTGTGACAGAGGGTAAGACAGACATTGAGTGTGTGTTCTGTGACAGAGGGTAAGACAGACATTGAGTGTGTATTCTGTGACAGAGGGTAAGACAGACATTGAGTGTGTATTCTGTAACAGAGGGTAAGACAGACATTGAGTGTGTATTCTGTAACAGAGGGTAAGACAGACATTAAGTGTGTATTCTGTAACAGAGGGTAAGACAGACATTGAGTGTGTGTTCTGTAACAGAGGGTAAGACAGACATTGAGTGTGTATTCTGTAACAGAGGGTAAGACAGACATTGAGTGTGTATTCTGTAACAGAGGGTAAGACAGACATTGAGTGTGTATTCTGTGACAGAGGGTAAGACAGACATTGAGTGTGTATTCTGTGACAGAGGGTAAGACAGACATTGAGTGTGTATTCTGTGACAGAGGGTAAGACAGACATTGAGTGTGTATTCCGTGCAAAACATTCATACTCATATAGCAATACCCACATCATAAATAATCCAACTAAATATAATGATACAGGGTGAGAACACCTTGTGGAATCTCCTACCCCCTGCAGTGCAGTAAAGTACCTGGACTTCTCAAACCTCTCGATGAGTAGCCCCACGTTCTGGGCTTCTCTTGGAGGCAGTGTGGCCAGGCCAGGGGGGGTCTGGCTGGGCCGCGTCTTGGGCGAAGTTGGGGGAGCAGGCAGTGGCCTGGAGGGGGCCGGGGGGATCCTCTTGGGCTTCTTGTCCTGTCCGAGGGCCAGCAGGTGCAGGGGCTTAGGCGGCACTATAGGTCCAGGTCCAGGAAGAGGGGAAATGGAATGAGGAAGAAGGAAAGAGTGAAAAAGACAGATACTAGGTCAGGTCACTGGTGTGACTACAGAAACAGTCCTGTTTCAAGTGCCCCGGTGTGAGAAAGCCTCCATTTCTGTATTCCAGACGCCCTTGGCTGCTGCAGCTACCCACTCACAAAACCACAGTCCAAATGCTGCCACAAAACACAACATATAAATGCTCAACTCCAAGAGTAGGTCCAGGAACACAGCACAGGAGAAGTTCTGATCCTGCTTCACAGAGCTAAGACAGCTTCCTGGTTTCAGAACAGGATGCAGTGATGACTGCTTGTAAGCCACTGTGGTTTCAAAGTCAGATTAAAAAAACACAAGCACACAGACAAAAAAAATGACAGGCCGAGAGCAGTTCAAAAACAGACTCTGCACAAATGGCCACCCACACTATCAGAGGATAACACGCTACTGTATAGCTAGCTACATGCTCTTAAAACATGGTTACTGCAGAATGCATTTAGAGGACACTAGGTTTTTTCTATATATTTTATGCAGGCCAGTCTTTGCTGTGTGCTTGGTATTGTACTAGGGCTGAATGAGGAACAGCTCTCTCTCTGAGTGTGTGTGTGTGGCTACAGCACAGCCTAAAGCAGGGGTTCTTTTTCAGCCTGGGACCCAAATGAGATATTCTGTGTTTTCCTGGGACCCAAGCTTCGGAAAATATGCAACTTTTCGTAAATATCGGTACATTTCATTGCCCATATGCCTAAAAAATGCAATATAGACAAAAACAAATAACAATGAAATACCCATAAATAACTTTTGTTTATTTTTCACTCTTACATACCTGTCTATGTTGGAACTATTGCTGTTAAAATACAATAAATGATTTCATTCTGAACTGGAATAAATGGATTGATCACATCACACAGATGTAGAGCAGAACACACACAGGCTTGTTGATCATGCAACCCTAAGTAACAGTACAGATAAAACATTATCAGGCCTACTGTACATCTTACTGTAGAAATTATTGTTGATAGAAAGTCTAGGTTGGAACTGTTGCTGTTAAAATACATATGTTTTTATTCTGAACTGGAATAAACTGATTGATCACATCACACAGATGTAGACCAGATGAGAGGTCCTAATGAGACATTTTCAGTCCTAATGAGAGGTGTGTGGCTGGTTGAAGTTTTCAGTCCTAATGAGAGGTGTGTGGCTGGTTGAAGTTTTCAGTCCTAATGAGAGGTGTGTAGCTGGTTGAAGTTTTCAGTCCTAATGAGAGGTGTGTGGCTGGTTGAAGTTTTCAGTCCTAATGAGAGGTGTGTAGCTGGTTGAAGTTTTCAGTCCTAATGAGAGGTGTGTGGCTGGTTGAACTTTTCAACAAGCAGGTCTATTATGGACTCAGTTTTTAACAGTGTAACACTGAGGTCATGCTCAGCATTGACACTGTTTCTGTACTTCAGAACCCTGACTTGCATAGGTATGTGGTGCCAAACTGGATCAGAATATCTACTGCTTTCTCAGTCAGGCAGGAGACGGCTTCCTGCTGCAGATGATCAACCCAGAACTGTGTGAGTGTTTGTCTCAAAAAGCATCTTGCTTCAATCAGTTTATTCCAGATCAGAATAAAAAATATTACTTGTAACAGTTCCAACCTAGACTTGTTTTCAACAATCATGTGTACAGTAAAATGTACAGTAGGCCTGATCACTTTTCATCTTCATCTGTACTGTTTCTTAGGTTTACACTATCAGTAGCTAGCTAACCTGCTTTGGCTAACGTCAGCTATTAGCTGTTAAACGTTAAGCGGCCAGGGGATTGTTTGAAAGAGAAACTCACATCTATTACTATGAGAGATAGTACTCCCTTATTTCTGCTTATTATCACTTGTTATAAAATGACAACAATGCTTTGTTAGTTGACTTACTTTTCCACTTTCGAAGCACTGTTTCCTGAGGCATACTGCCCTGTTCTGAAATAACTCCCTGGGTTTACTGTCATGTACAGTTGTGCCTGGATGTTTGGTCAGGGCGTGTCATTTTATTAATTTGTTAGTTTTGAGAGACTCATTACTAAGCACTTCCCCACACAAAACACATTGTGGGCGCTCCTCATTATTTCTCAAAGTTTGTATGAAAGAGACAAAACGTCATCAATGTATTTGCGTGTCATGACCATTGAGCTCAGTCAGAACTTGTGACGAGCATGAGTCCATTTCATGACAGCGGTGAGGAATAACAAGCAGTGTTGCCAACTCCTCAGTAAGGAAAGTAGCTATTGGTTGTCCTAAAAGTCACTAAATGACGTCATCACCTACTTTGCATAATTGGCCATGTACATGTAATTGTGATGGACGCTGTAGGAGAGAGGAATAATGTCGTGGGAGGAACAAAAAGTGAGTAAAAAACACCCTAAATATGTTTAGAACTACAAATGAGCAAGCTGCTGAGAGTGGCACATACAGGGAAAAGGAACCAGATATTTGAGGCCATACTCCTCCTTCAGCACTTTATGGACCCCATTGTTAATCCCCGGCATAACAGAGGCATTGTTAGTCCCTATCCCCAGGAGTTTCTCTTTTTTAAGACAACACTTCAAAGCCAAAACAGCACGGGCTATAGATTTGGCATCTCCTCCCTCCAACTCAACAAGCCCCGGAAATGTTGATACAATTGTCTGCTTGGTGTCACTAAAGCACCTTATCACAACCCCCAGGTACACTTACATCCGTGGACTCATCGAGGAGGAGGCTGAAACACTGGTTACCAACATCTGCAACCAACTTTTTCAGAAAGTATGGTGCTAGAACACCATTAATCATTGCTGTGCATTTTGTCCTGTGCATTTTGAAGTGGGTAGCAGCAGTGGAGTCTGAGAAAGCAGCTCTACATGCTTCTCCAATGTGATCACATGACAATTTTTTTTAACCATAAATGGCAGCTTTTATTGGGTGGAACAGTTATAAGGCTTTGCCTTTTGAGTATGTTTTTGAGTTGTCATGTGTTTGTTTACATCACTAAGTTTGGTGTAGAAATCAACCTTACAATACAGGCAATATGCCCATGTATCATCTCCAATAAACGGCTTCAACCAGCCTTTGAATTCAGGGTTTGATTCCCACTCCTTTCTGTATTTTTGAGTGTACAGTTTAGACTGAGACATGATGAGCTAGCAGGCTAGATGTTTAGCTTATGTCACAGAGAGGCACACACACAGTGGACAAGGTGAGTAAGTGACTGAGGCTGTGTGAGTCAAATTGGGGTGGGGCCCACGGCAGCACCCGCTGCTCGTTGAGAAGAGTAAGAACGATACGTGCTTTCATGTCAGTCTCCAAAAGTCTCCAATAACACCAGAAAAAGTCTAGATTTTTCGCTAGTCGCTTTTTTGAAAATGTGTCGCTAGAGGGGTCTGAATACTCACTAAATATAGCGACAAAGTCGCTAAGTTGGCAACACTGATAACAAGTGAGTGGCTTGAACCACAGCGCTGCAGCGTGTAGGTCGTGGAGTGATCTTCAACAAAACTGCAGGAAAAAATGTTGCTATGCACAGAGCGCACTGAACCGAGAACGCAGTTGCACTTGGCCAAATCAATTCCAGTAATTAATTAAATAATTATACATTAACAGGTCCGTGACCCCCACACTTTAAGAAACGCTGGCCTAAAGTAATGCCTCAACAGGCAGATAGCATGAAGCTATAGTTGGACTAACAACAGTCTTTGATCTGAACCATTGATCTCTTTTTCTGACTGATGTGTTTGTGGGATAAATATGTGGGTGAACGCTGACCTGACCAAATAAACATCTGGGGCCTGGGTCATAGTCATTGCCTAAGAAACGCAGGCTAATAACACAATGCTGTATATTGTACCAACATGATAATGACATTATTGTAATAAACAACTAGTTATAATGCTAAATGACAAATAAACCAACACTGTACCTTGAGGTTTCTGAGAGGTGGGTGTGGCGGTAGGCTGGGGGTGGGGCTTGACTGCAGGCCGGCCGTGACATGGTCTGGGAGGGGGCGGGGCTTTCTTTCCCAGCCGTGGGGAACACAGGAAGTCCACCGATCCACACTGGTACTGTAGAGAGGAGGGAGAGAGGTCTGAGGGAGAGAGAGGGAGATGATATATTAGGTTGACTGGTGAGTACATAACTTCTATTCACAGAACACGCAGGAATGCAACCTGTTCTGAAGGAACACAGTATTAGTTGGAGAACACGAAGAGAGTGACATAGGCGAGCCAAAAAACCCAGCAGTTTCAGCTCCATACAGCCCCAGTTTCAGTCCGAGGAGACCTGAACGAAGTCGCCCTACACAGCCCCAGTTTCAGTCCGAGGACACCTGAACAAAGCCGCCCTACACAGCCCCAGTTTCAGTCCGAGGACACCTGAACGAAGCCGCCCTACACAGCCCCAGTTTCAGTCCGAGGACACCTGAACGAAGCAGCCCTATTGCAGCCCTATATAGCCCCAGTTTCAGTCCAAGGACACCTGAACGATGCAGCCCTATACAGTCCCAGTTTCAGTCCAAGGACACCTGAATGATGCAACCCTATACAGTCCCAGTTCCAGTCCAAGGACACCTGAACGATGCAGATCCATACAGGTCCAGTTTCAGTCCAAGGATACCTGAACGATGCAGATCCATACAGTCCCAGTTTCAGTCCAAGGACACCTGAACGATGCAGCCCTATACAGTCCCAGTTTCAGTCCAAGGACACCTGAACGATGCAGATCCATACAGGCCCAGTTTCAGTCCAAGGACACCTGAACGATGCAGATCCATACAGGCCCAGTTTCAGTCCAAGGACACCTGAACGATGCAGATCCATACAGGCCCAGTTTCAGTCCAAGGACACTTGAACGATGCAGATCCATACAGGCCCAGTTTCAGTCCAAGGACACCTGAACGATGCAGATCCATACAGGCCCAGGTTCAGTCCAAGGACACCTGAACGATGCAGATCCATACAGGCCCAGTTTCAGTCCAAGGACACCTGAACAATGCAGATCCATACAGGCCCAGTTTCAGTCCAAGGACACCTGAACAATGCAGATCCATACAGGCCAAGTTTCAGTCCAAGGACACTTGAACAATGCAGATCCATACAGGCCTAGTTTCAGTCCAAGGACACCTGAACGATGCAGATCCATACAGGCCTAGCTGCATTACACTTGAGTGGTGCAGTGTGGTGTGTAACTGTAACTGTAGGAGGTGAACAAACGACCATGCTGCAGGGAGCAAGAAGAACTAGAGAGGAAGCATAGAGGGAACAGACAGGCCCAGCATCGATCCTGACACCAGGCCAGAGGAGAGAGAGAAGAGGCTTCCACCTCAATGAGTCTACAGCTAGCTCTCTGATAGGCCTGCCTATAAATAATACATGTCTACATCCTGATCCTCCATCCTTTTGACTGGCTGGGAGTGATAATGGCCTGTGTGTGTGTGTCCCACTTTCTCCCTGCATGTCTGTGATATCAGGCTGTGTGTTTAAGAAACCCACTCAACAGAACTACAAACAGATGCACTGTGGAACAATGAGGCCTTTAGCAGCTAGCTAGTTTCATCAGGGAGATGCCTGTAAGGGCTTTTTGAAATTCAGTCAACTGAATTGAAGTGTGGCCTTTTTAATGAGTGCTGTTTTGTGCAATATGTTGGTATGTTCACATAATGTATTGTTTGTGTTGAGAGTGGGGGAAGTATGTGTTTACTGTGTATATACGTGTGCTTGTGTATCCCTATGCCTGTGTGTGTACTTATGTACGACTGGGCCTGTGTGTGTGTGTGTGTGTGTGTGTGTGTGTGTGTGTGTGTGTGTGTGTGCCTCTGTGTTTGTGTCTAAGTACTGCTGTCTTTGTTCCTAGTGCCCTCATCACAGCCTGTGTTTAGCCTTGCTGTGTGTTATCAATGATAACCCTGTCACTACGTTATGATCATCTATATAAACTACCATCCACACTGCTGCTCTCTTTCCTGCAGGCTTACGGACGGTATCTATTCACTCCACACGCATCGCCAAAGGATTAGTTTAGAGATGGTAGTGAGACCACCGAGGAGCTTCTCCATGTCTGATTTGGTGTTGTCCAGCTCAGCTTCAGCCTGCAGCTTCAGGCAGTGAAGGCAGGCAGAGCTATGTCAGTCTGTAATGAGTCCTGCTTCGCTGTCTGCCCTCATGAGGTCCTGCTGCAGGCTGGCTTTCCCAACATATGATATCTAGAAGGCCTTTACCAAACCAAGTAAGGAGGGAGGGAAGAGAGAGTGAGAGAGGAAGAGGGAGAGAAGGAGAAGGGGAGGAGAGAGAGAGAGAGCAAGAGAGAGAGTGTGCTACAGTTTGCATACAACCATGGAAGACAAAGCTTTTCACTTAAGCTATAAACAGTAACTGTAATACACACAGCTACTGGGTCAATAGTTGTACAGTAGCAAATCATAAAATAGTGCCCAGTTCCCACTCTCACTTTCACTACCGCTGCAACAGAAATCCATTTGTAAACAGCAGACTGTATAGTATTGACTATACAGACACACGGCATCCCACATTATCATATAGAGGAAAGCCATTCACCAAAGAGAACTGATGACTTTGTAAAACTTAATCTAGGATCAGCTTTTCCTGCCCCCAATCTTAAGGTGATGAAATCAGATCTGACCCTGCATCAGTGCTTTGGGGCAGCATCTATCTACTCTGAAGTCCTTCAGCCAAACCACTGACCAATGAGAAACACTCTGACCATAGACACAGGTCAAGTCTTGGGAAAAACAAACAGTCTGTATCAGTAACGAGACCTACGGTGTCATAAGGGTCTGGGTCTATTGAAACTCCGTAGTCATGGTTATCTGAGAGAGAGTGAAACCTGGCCCGCAGATCAAACGTCCTAACAGTAAACAGGAACTTGACGACACAGAGGAATCACTTCCACTGAACACTCTCTACACAACACTACACAACACTTATAACTCTACACAACACTTACAACACTCACAACTCTACACAACACTCACAACTCTACACAACACTTATAACTCTACACAACACTCACAACTCTATACAACACTCACAACTCTACACAACACTTATAACTCTACACAACACTCACAACTTTAGACAACACTACAACTCTACACAACACTCACAACTTTACACAACACTACAACTCTACACAACACTCACAACTTTACACAACACTTATAACTCTACACAACACTCACAACTTTACACAACACTTATAACTCTACACAACACTCACAACTCTACACAACACTTGTAACTCTACACAACACTCACAACTCTACACAACACTCCTCCCAACTCTACTCAACACTCCTCCCAACTCTACACAACACTCACAACTCTTCTACATGTCTGTTACAATACTGAAACCTCAAATGATTCCAAAGGTCTTCGAGACCAAAAAGTAAGTGTGTTCATTTGAACATTTGCCAAAGTAAAGAAAAGAAGGATAGCAAAACAACGACCTAAACCCGATAAACAGACAGACTGGGCTTATTTGCAGAATTTAACACACAAGAAAAGACAAGAACAAGAAGGAAAAGCTACCTTGTCATTCAATGTTCCCCCTTTCCTCAGACGCCAAAATCCAGTGAACCGTTTCAATGGGAAAATCCAACACACCTTCCTTGGTCAACAAGTAAATACTATTCCCCCGGTATGAGACCGTTAAGCTCTCCGTGCCAGCTCCTTGCACACACACACACCCTGGAGCTCAGTAAAGTTCAGTCCTGCATAACA